>NW_026613828.1:5000-25000 GCF_903798145.1 Danio aesculapii | reverse complement strand
AACCAACTGACCCAGCCGGGGCTCGAACCAGCAACCTTCTTGCTGTGAGGTGACAGTTCTAACCACTGAGCCACCGTATCGCCCTGTATGTCATCATGACAAAGAGAAAATAAATCAGTTATTAGAAATGAGTTATTAAAACTATTATGATTAGAAATGTGTTGAAAAAAATCTGCTCTCCGTTAAACAGAAATCGGGTGGAAATATACAGGGGGCTAATAATTCAGGGGGGCTAATAATTCTGACTTCAACTGTATATCTGAATTCCAGAAGAAAGACATTTGAGTTTTCTCAGGAGAAACATTTGAGAACAGAAGTGAGTGTTTGCTTTCTCATTACACTGTCATTCTGCTCAGCAGTTTGGATGTTAAAGAGATGCTGTTTTCAGTTCGTCTTATATTAAAGCTCCTGTCGAGTTACACACACACTCATGGATGGATGGATGGATGTGTGTAACATAATGGTGTTGTGTGTGGGCTGTTTCTGTTGCCTTGAGCACAAGTAGTGCTTCTCAAGGTTGGTTTAGTTTGTTGTAGATGTGCTCGGTTGGTTGTGTTGTATGCAGTTGTCATGCTAGTTTGTAATATTTCTGTCCGTCTGTCAATTTATTTTCCATGCACAGCCAGCAGAGTTGTAGGGGATTTAATATTTGCTGAAAAACCAAGCTAACAGCCTACTAAACTCGCAGCTTCAAGAATAATGCAAGAATAAATGTTTAGTTAGTGTTTAAAATGTGTACTGTTTACTACTACTACCACCACTACTACTAACTGATTTTAATAATAAGGGTTATTTAATGCACATTACTTTCAAATGTACCATATTATAAATATATAAATTATATGGCTCCAGTGTTATTTATTAAAAAAACAAAAATAATAAAAGAATAGTTTAAATGTATATATAAAAATGTATAGAAATATGTGAAAATGTATATAAAAATAAAAATGCATATAAAATAAATGTAAATAAATTTGAAATAAAGTAAATAAAAATAAAATGTTTCATAATACATTAGCATTGGATTTTTTTTTAAGTTGACTTAGAGTTATACTCTATTACAGAGGTTTACGAGGACATGCCTGGAGTTCTTGTAATTAAAAACTCTTCAAAACCATACTTAATGTTTAAATTTTGCCACAAGTTTCCTATGAGGGTTGGTTTTAGGCGTAGGGGTATATAATAAACATTTCTTTACTTTATAAATTGCATGATGCCTATCGAGAGTCCTTGTAAACCACCAATACCAACATTTGTGTGTGCGTGTCTGTGTGTATTGGTTTTGATAGTTACAAGGACAGTGTTTTGTATAATGGAATGAGTATGACCTAGTTATACTCTATTACGGTGGTTTATGAGGACATGCCTGAAGTTCTTGTAATTAAAAATGCTTCAAAATCATCACAATGAGGTATTTTGACAAACATTTTGCCACTTTTTTTCTTATCATGTTTGGGTTTATCTTGGTAGGGGCATATAATAAAGTTTTTTTTCCCTGTATAAAATGCATTACACCTATAGAGAGTCCTCGTAAACCACCAATACCAACATCTGTCTGTGCATTGTGTGTGTCTGTTTGTACTGGTTTTGGTTGTTTACAATGTTATGTATAATGACATGAGTATGACCTAGTTTTACTCTATTATGGTGGTTTAAGAGGACATGCCTGAAGTTATTATAATTCAACACACATCAAAATTATACGTAATGAAGTCTTTTGACATTCAAATTTTGCCACAAGTTTTCTATGAGGGTTGGGTTTAGGCGTAGGGGTAAATAAGGAACATTTCTGTACTGTATAAAATGCACAATGCCTATGAAGAGCCCTCATAAACCACCAATACCAACGTAAACGCGGTGTGTGTGTCTGTGTGTATTGGTTTTGCTGGTTTACAAGGACAGTGTTTTGTATAACTGCATGAGTATGACCTAGTTATACTAGTATTGCGGTGGTTTATGAGGACATGCCTGAATAAGTTCTTGTAATTCAAAACACTTCAAAGTCATATTTACGAGGTCTTTTGACATTCAAATTTTGCCACTTCTTTTTTCTTATTACAGTTATGGGTAGGGGCATATAATAAAGTTTTTTTTCCTGTATAAAATGCATTACACCTATAGAGAGTCCTCGTAAACCACCAATACCAACATCTGTCTGTGCATTGTGTGTGTCTGTGTGTACTGGTTTTGGTTGTTTACAAGGACAATGTTATGTATAATGACATGAGTATGACCTAGATTTACTCTATTATGGTGGTTTAAGAGGACATGCCTGAAGTTATTATAATTCAACACACTTCAAAATTATACGTAATGAAGTCTTTTGACATTCAAATTTTGCCACAAGGTTTCCTATTAGGGGTTGGGTTTAGGCATAGGGGTATATAATAAACATTTCTTTACTTCATAGAATGCATGATGCCTATCGAGAGTCCTTGTAAACCACCAATACCAACATTTGTGTGTGTGTGTGTGTGTGTGTGTGTGTGTGTCTCTCTCTCTCTCTGTGTGTATTGGTTTTGATAGTTACAAGGACAGTGTTTTGTATAATGGAATAAGTATGACCTAGTTATACTCTATTACGGTGGTTTATGAGGACGTGCCTGAAGTTCTTGTAATTCAAAATGCTTCAAAATCATAATAATGAGGTATTTTGACATAAACATTTTGCCACTTTTTTTCTTATCATGGTTGGGTTTAGGGGTAGGGGCATATAATAAAGTTTTTTTCCTGTATAAAATGCATTACACCTGTAGAGAGTCCTCGTAAACCACCAATACCAACATCTGTCTGTGCATTGTGTGTGTCTGTTTGTACTGGTTTTGGTTGTTTACAAGGACAATGTTATGTATAATGACATGAGTATGACCTAGTTTTACTCTATTATGGTGGTTTAAGAGGACATGCCTGAAGTTATTATAATTCAACACACTTCAAAATTATACTTAATGAAGTCTTTTGACATTTAAATTTTGCCACAAGTTTTCTATGAGGGTTGGGTTTAGGCGTAGGGGTAAATAAGGAACATTTCTGTACTGTATAAAATGCACAATGCCTATGAAGAGCCCTCATAAACCACCAATACCAACGTAAATGCGGTCTGTGTGTATTGGTTTTGCTGGTTTACAAGGACAGTATTTTGTATAACTGCATGAGTATGACCTAGTTATACTAGTATTGCGGTGGTTTATGAGGACATGACTAAAGAAGTTCTTGTAATTCAAAACACTTCAAAATCATATTTAACGAGGTCTTTCGACATTCAAATTTTGCCACTTCTTTTTTCTTATTACAGTTAGGGGTAGGGGCATATAATAAATGTTTCTTTCCTGTATAAAATGCATTATGCTTATGGAGAGTTCCCATAAACCATTAATACCAACATCTGTTTGTGCAGTGTGTGTGTGTCTGTGTGTACTGGTTTTGGTTGTTTACAAGGACAATGATTTGTATAATGACATGAGTGTAACCTAGTTATACTCTGTTATGGTGGTTTACGAGGACATGCCTGAAGTTCTTGTCATTCAAAACGCTTCAAAGGTAAACTTAATAAGGTCTTTTGACATTTAAATTTTGCCACAAATTTTATGAGGTTTGGGTTTAGGGGTAAATAATAAACATGTCTTTATGTATAAAATGCATTACACCTATGCAGAGTCCTTGTAAATCACTAATACCAATGTGTGTGTGTGTGCGGTGTGTGTGTCTATGTATTGGTTTTGGTGGTTTACAAGGACAGTGTTTTGTATAATGGCATGGGTATATGGCCTAGTTATACTCTAGTATGGTGGTTTACGAGGGCATGCCTGACGTTCTTGAAATTCAAGTACTTTAAAATCATATTAATTAGGTTGTTTGACATTCAAATTTTGCTATTTAGGTTGGGTTTGGTTAGGTGCATATAATAAATGTTTCTTTCCTGTATAAAAGGCAATACTTTACACATAAGGAGAGTCCTCGTAAACCAATACCTACGTGTGTGTGGTGTGTCTCTACAGGACAGATTTTTGTCTTCGCCCAGTGTTTTATGTGACAGATGGCGTGTTGACTTTGGCAGTGTTAGTTCAGTGGCAGTGCCAGCGGGGTTAATGATGCCAGCCGAGCTGAACAAGTCTAATGTCCAGAGAAAGGGCATGTGAAGCTCATGTACATCCGTGGAGACACTCTAGCTCTATGTGGATTAGTAGGACAATGTGCAGATCTATTGTATCATTGCCAATCTCTCTTTCTCTCTCTCTCTCTCTCTCTCTCTCTCTCTCTCTCTCTCTCTCTCTCTCTCTCTCTCTCTCTCTCTCTCTCTATCTATCTATCTTTCTTTTATCTATCTCTCTTTCTCTCTACGGCCAGACAGACGGATGGATGGATGGATGGATGGATGGATGGATGGATAGATAGATACATGTTATTTAATAGATAGATAGATAGATAGATAGATAGATAGATAGATAGATAGATAGATAGATAGATAGATAGATAGATAGATACATGTTATTTAAATGGATATATAGATATTTTATTAGAGTATATGGATGGATGGATGGATGGATGGATGGATGGATGGATGGACGGATGTATGGATGATAGAAAATATGGATGGATGGATGGATGTATGGATGGATGAATGGATGGATTGATGGATGGATGATGGGAGGTTAAATGGATAGAAATGAAGATGGATGGATGGGTGCATGGATGGATGGATGGATGGATGGAAAATGGGTTGGAAGGATGGATGGATGGATGGTAATGATGGATGGATGTATAGATGTATGTATGGATGGATGGATGGATGGATGGATGGGTGGATGAGAGGTTAAATGGATAGAAATGAAAATGGATCGATGGGATGAAAAAGGTTGGAAGGATGGATGGATGGATGGATGGATGGATAGATGGAATGAAAAAGAGGTTGGAAGGATGGATGGATGGATGGAAATGATGGATGCATGGATGGATGAATGGATGGATGAATGGATGGAAGGATGGATAGATGGATGGATGGATGGATAGATGGATGGATGGATGGATGGATGGATGGATGGATGAAAAAAAGATGGATGGAATGAAAAAGAGGTTGAAAGGATGGGTGGATGGAAATGACAGATGGATGGATGGATGGATGGATGGGTGGAAAAGATGGATGGATAAGATGGATGGATAGATGTATGTATGGATAGATGGATAGATTGATTCATGGAACGAAAAAGAGGTTGGATGGATGGTTGGATGGATGGAAAAGAAGATAGATAGATGAATAGTTATATAGATATTTCTTATAATGTTATTAATCGTGGTAATCACAGAAAACTCTGGTAGCAACCAATCACCAATCGGCATTTGAAAACTTTTGAAAAGTAATTTTTCACAGTTCACCAAAGTCTGAGTTAAGCCTGCAGAAGCTGTGGAGTGTAAGTCCCGAGGATTCCAGTGTTTTGCGGAAATCTTCTGCTCCTTATTAACTTCTTATGTCACTTCATGCACCTTCTCTGACATTTGAAAGGAGAGCAAGGAACAGAAGGAGGTGCTGATCTGATTATATCACATCCAAGCCTACACTCGCAAGCTGCTGTACTGCAAGTTTCACTCTGTGTGTGTGTGTGTGTTTCTGAAGGCTCGTGCCAGACTGGATTGTACATACTGTCATAATAACTGTGGATTAGATCCATCTGCTGACAGGAATGTTCTTTTTTTGTCTCGCCAAAAAGCGTCACATTGACACGTCTGTAAGCTGGCGGCGTCGACGTATCGCATCTCTTAACACCCGTCAACATTAATTCCGCTCATTTTTGCTAAAACTATTGGTTATAAATTAAAAAATATAAATAAATAAATAAAAAAAATATATATATATATTATTTTAAATGACCAGAATGCTTTATTTTATTTTATTTTATTTTATTTTATTTTATTTTATTTTATTTTATTTTATTTTATTTTATTTTATTTTATTTTATTTTATTTTATTTTATTTTATTTTATTTTATTTTATCACGTCTCTTAACACTCTTCAAGGTTAATTCTGCTCCTTTTTGCTAAAACCATTGGTCATATATTTTCATTCCCAGATGCGTCTCAGGATTTGTTCGGCGAGATTTCCCTCGGGTCGGTTTACCCTGGCTATGTGGTTCAGCGGCGAATGAGAAATCAAATGTGCCAGGCTTAAAATGGAACACAATGTACCCAACAGGATTTCTGTGCAGTTGCTCAAAGCCATTTTATCTTCTCTCTGTACGAGCGCTGCACAGTATATTATTGTCCTTTATGGTGTTTTATAAGCAGGACTTTATGTTGAAGGCGCTTCCTCACTGAGAGATCCAGGAGACTTTATGCTTCTGCTTTTCTTTACATCAACAGCAGATATACAGTTCTGTGCAAAAGTCTGATGTCGGTTATTTCTATATTTCTATTAATTTACATTTCCAAGCATTATTTTTGTCATTAATGGTAATTCTACAGTGAGAGTACTGTCTGCCAACAGAAGAACTTTAGATGGATGGATGGATGGATGGATGGATGGATGGATGGATGTATGGATGGATGGATGGATGGATGGGTGGAAAAGATGGATGAATGGATGGATGGATGGATGGATAGATATATGGAAAAGAGAAAGGATGGGTGGAAAAGATGGATGAATGGATGGAAAACAGGATGAATGAATGAATGGATGGATGGAAAAGAGGATGGATGGATGGATGGATGGATGGATGGATGGAAAAGAGGATGGCTGGGTGGAAAAGAAAATGGATGGGTAGAAAAGATGGATGAATGGATGGAAAAGAGGATGGATGGATGAATGGATGAAAAAGAGGATGGATGGATGGATGGATGGATGGATGGATGGAAAAGAGGATGGATGGGTGGAAAAGATGGATGGATGGATGGATGGATGGATGGATGGATGGATGGATGAATGGATGGACAAGATTGATGGATGGATGGATAGATGGATGGACAAGATGGAAAAATGGATGGATTGATGGATGGTTTGGTGGATGGAAAATGGATGGAAAAGATGGAAAAAAAGAGGATGGATGTATGGAAAAGAGGTGGGTGGATGAATGGATAGAAGAGAAGATGGATGGATGGATGGATGGATGAGTGGAAAAGATGATGGATGGATGGATAGATAGATGGACAGATGGAAAAGATGGATAGATTGATGGTTGGATGGATGGATGGATGGATGGATGGATAGATGGTTGGATGGATGGATGGATGGATGGATGGACAGATGGATGGATTGGTGGACGGATGAATGGATGGATGGATGGATGGATGGATGGATGGATGGAAGGACGGATGGATGGATGGATGGATGGATGGATGGACAGATAGAAAATAAGGATGGATGGATGGATGGATGGATGGAAAAGATGGATAGATGGATCACTGGATTGATAGATGGATGGATGAAAGGATGGATGGATGGAAAATATAGATAGATATATGATGGATAGATGAATGGATGGAAGTATGGATGGATGATGAAAAGATGGAAAAGATGGATGGATGGATAGATGAATGGATGGAAAAGATAGATGGATGGATGGATGGATGGATGGATGGATAGATAGATGGACGGATAGAAAAGATGGATGGATGGAAAATAAGATGGATGGATGGATGGATGGATGGATTAATGGATGAAAATGATGGATGGATAAATGGGATGGATGGATGGATGGATAATTGGATGGAAAAGATGGGTGGATGGAAAATAAGATGGATGGATTGATGGATGGATGGATAATTGGATAGAAAAGATGGATGGATGGAAAATAAAGTGGATGGGTGGGTGGATGGATGAGTGATTCATTTTGATATGTATGTCCTCCGTCAGCGGCTTTAAGTGTTGCATTAATGTCTAAATGAAAGTCTTGCAAGTGGTCTTCATGGAGGACGTCTCCATTTATTGACCTGCAAGCAGAATCACATTTTGAGGGATTTGCCGATAGTGACAGTGTTGTGAAAAACGGGGGGATTTTATTGTAAGTCCCTGCTATATTGTGTAAGGTCTGTAAAAGCCTCGCAGGTCTGACTGTCCTCAGGAAATCTGGGCTGCTGATCAAACTTTACTGCATGTTTTATTCTCCACGGCTGCGCTCCAATCCTGGGCTTTGCAGATTGATTTGCAACAGGGATATGCGAGCGTTACGAGGGAGCCTGCTTTACTTTCATGAAGAATACATTGTTTTGCATGCTTTCCAGCCGTGTAATGCAGAAACATGGAAATGACCTAGTTTGAGCTTTGGGAAAAATGTTGAAGCTTCTTACTTCTGCTCTATCACTTTCAGGCGTTTCTTTTTGTTTGGTCAGTAGATTTTAACAGATTTTGTAGATCCAATTTATTTTAAATGATTTAATTTAATTTAATTACATTTATATATATATATATATATATATATATATATATATATATATATATATATATATATATATATATATATATATATATTTATATTGCCAACATTTTAAACTGATTTTGTTGATGTAAAATTATTTTATTTTATTTTATTTTATTTTATTTTATTTTATTTTATTTTATTTTATTTTATTTTATTTTATTTTATTTTATTTTATTTTATTTTATTTTATTTTATTTTAGTTTATTTTATTTTATTTTATTTTAGTTTTTTTATTAGTTTTTCAATTTAATTTATTTTAATTTATTTTATATATTTTTTAGTTTTTTATTTTATTTTTAATGCATTTTTATTTTATTTAGAATTTAATTTAATTTAATTTATTTAATTAATATATTTAATTTTGCTAGAGAATTTTAGGTGAACTATTTGTAGGTGAACTATTGTAAATGCACATGCTTAATTTAATTTAATTTAATTTAATTTAATTTTGTTTTATTTAATTTAATTTAATTTAATTTAATTTAATTTAATTTTTAATTAATTTTTAATTTAATTTTTATTTTATTTTATTTTATTTTATTTTATTTATTTTATTTATTTTATTTTATTTTATTTTATTTTATTTTATTTCATAAAATGTCATTTTTATTTAATTTTTTGTGCTTTGTTTTGCTTTATCTTATTTATTTGCTATTATTATTATTGAACATCGTTATAGATGCAAGTTATTTTATATTCTTAGAATGTCAAATTAAATTAAATTCAAAATAAATTAAGTTAAATGTGATTATACTTTTGTTTTGTCAGAATATTTAACAGATTAAATTGCTGATTTTGTAGATATTATTTTAAGTGCTTTGAATGCTTAATTTTAGTTATCCGGCTTTACTTTCATGAAGAATACATTGTTTCGCATGCTTTCCCGCCATGAAATGCAGAAACATGGAAATGACCTAGTTTGAGCTTTGAGAAAAATCATGTTGAATCTCATACTTCTGCTCCATCACTGTCAGGCGTTTCTTCCGCGTGACAGTTTTGTCAAAGTCAAGATTGATTTGTATTGGAAACATGTAGTGGGCAGAGACAGAGGAATATTTATTGCCCATGGGTTATTTTTTAATAACTCTACACTTTGGGTACATGAGCGTGACTCTGGAATAAATCATTTTGTTGACCTCGTGTACCTGCGATCTGTAGTGTTCACTGGCTTCAGGGATTTCTCTTTATTTTTATGCAACAGTGCCGCTCTGTTGGACAGTTCAGGTTTCAAGTCTAGCAGCACTAACAACAATAGAACATGCTTTTCTTTCTTAGAGTTCTTGTTTTGTTTCTAGTCCAAGTATATACAATTATATATTTACTATAAATTAAATAAGCAATAATTTGCCAATTGGGTTAGCAAAATGACCATTGATTTTGCTTTGAAATAATATTATTTTGCTTACCCAGTTGGCAGAAAGACATTTCTAAACAGTCTTTCTTTCTTTTGTTTTTTCCCATGATGACAGTAAATAAATTTTTACTAGGTATTTTGCAAGTTAGTACTATTCTTAGCATGCTTAGTATGCTTAACTAGGTTAATTAGATTAACGAGGAATGTCTTTGTGCAACAGTGGTTGTTCTGTAGCCATCAAATAAAAGAATAATGATGATTTCATAAGGGTAAGACAGATAGTTCTTGTTCCTTTATTTATAGGGCACATTTAAAAGCAGTCACAAGACTGACCAATGTGCTGTACATAAGACAAGGTAAAAATAAAAAGACAGAATATAAAAACATAGAAATTAGGCCAAATATTTTTGTAGATGGATGGATGGATGGATGAATAAGCTGGATAAGATGGATGGATAAAATAGATGGGCAGGTGGATGGATGGATAAGATAGATGGACAGATGGATGAATAAGATGGATGGATGGATGGATGGATGGATGGATGGATGGATGGATGGATGGATGGATGGATGGATGGATAAGTTGGTGGATGGATGGATGAATAAGATATATGGGTGGATGGATAGATGGATGGATTGATAAGATGGATGGATGGATAAGAGATGGATGGATGGATGGATGGATGGATGGATGGATGGATAGATAGATAAGATGGATGAATGGATAGATGGAAGGATGAGATAAATGTATATATGTATGTATGTATGGATGGATGGATATATAAGAAAGATAAATGGATAGATACCATGGATGGATGGATGGCTTGCTAGATGGATGGATAGATAAGATGGATGAATAAGAAAAATGGATGGATGGATGGATGGATGGATGGATAGATGGATAAGTTGGTGGATGGATGGATGAATAAGATATATGGGTGGATGGAGATGGATGGATTGATAATATGGATGGATGGATGGATGGATGGATGGATGGATGGATGGATGGATGGATGGATGGATGGATGGATGGATGGATGGATAGATAAGATGGATGAATGGATAGATGGAAGGATGAGATAAATTTATATATGTATGTATGGATGGATGGATGGATGGATGGATGGATATATAAGAAAGATAAATGGATAAATACCATGGATAGATGGATGGCTTGCTAGATGGATGGATAAAATGGATGGATAGCTGGATGGATGAAATAAAAGTATGTATGATGGATGGATGGATGAATACGATAGATGAATTGATAGATAAGATGAATAGATGTATGTATAGATGGATGGATGATATGATAGTGTAGGCAGATGATGGATGTGTATTGTTAAAAGTTTGCATGTACAGTACTAAAGCAGGTATGTAATTACTCCAGTATCTTCATTGAATGTTACTCAGTTTACCACAGACAGAAGAGCAGCTGAGGAACAGAACGTGTCTCGTCATCTTTCAGATCTCATATTAAAGCTTGCAAACAATCAGATTTTCCTCCATCTCGTGTTTTCGTCTCTCCGCGTGCTGCTGAACTCAGTGTCTGATTAGTGAAGGCGTGAGTGTGTGTGTGTCAGAGCGTCTGCCTGTGCTGAACTACTACACACACACTGCGCTGAAAGCTCTGCTGTGTTTGATGTGGAGAGTAAAACCGTGGTGTTTGATCCTCTGCGTTCAGCAAACACCTGTAGACGTCAGATGATGAAGACACCTGAGTTTATCCTCCGACGCGCAGATCTTCCTCCGCTTGTTCTTTCAATTAGCAGCCGATGGTGGAGTTGCGGAAAGCAGGAGTTCTGGAGGGTAAATAAATGAAGGCTGACAGGAGACATGTGTTTGAAAAGTTCATCGAAAACGCACTGCTGTACAGGAGGAGGAGAAGTAGATATTCACTATAAAACATACAGGAGAGACACTGTCTATTGCAAAAGAATAAACACAGGGTAGATTTATTTACTACACAGTCTGACTGTATTTGTATTGCTACTATAAGGGATAGTTCTCCTCATGAAATTAAAATTTACTCAACATTTAAAGTCTGCATGAACCGAAAGCAGCGACTGTTTTTCATATTGTGATGCAGTTCCTATAGAGAAACAATGGGCGTGGCTTGTTTTTCCCACTGCGAGCTGATTGGATGTAGTAAAGTAGGCATTTAATTCAGAAAGATCGGAGAAATTTACAAGCTAACAGCTGGATGTATTGTATGAGAGAGCTTGTTTACCAAACAAGTGGTTATGAATAAATTTACACTGTAAATCTTAATTAAACGTTTTATGTATTCATTCATTCATTCATTCATTCATTCATTCATTCATTCATTCATTCATTCATTCATTCATTCATTCATTTATTCATTCATTCAATCCTTCATACATTTATTTACTTATTCATCCATTCAATCATTCATACATTCATACATTTATTCCTTTATTCATACATACATTCATTCATTCATTTAATCATTCATCCATTCATACATTCATACATACATTTATTTATTTTTATTTATTCATTTGTTCATTCATACATTCATTCATACATTTATTTATTTGTTTATTTTTATTTATTCATGTATTCATTCAAACATTCATTCATGTATTTATTTATTTGTTTATTTTTATTTAATCATTTATTCATTCATACATTCATTCATGCGTTTATTTGTTTTTTATTTATTCATTTAATCATACAGTAATTAATTAATTAATTAATTCATTCATTCATTCATTTTTCATTCATTTATACATACATACATTCATTTATTTTTTAACTCATTCATTCATTCATTCATTCATTTAATCATTCATACATTTATTCATTTATTCATTTATTCATATATTCATTTACTGATTAATTCATTCACACATACATTAATTTATTTATTCATGTATTCATTCATTTATTCTATCATACATTTATTTATTTATTCATACATACATTTTTTATTCATTTATTCATTCATACATTCATTCATGCATTTATTTATTTACTTTTTATTGATTAATGTATTCATTCACTCATTCATTCAATCATACATTTATTCATGCCTTTATTTATTTACTTTTTATTGATTAATTTATTCATTCACTCATTCATTCAATCATACATTTATTTATTTATTTATTCATTTATTTGTTTGTTTGTTTGTTTTATGTTATTTTATTTCATTAATAAAAAAATCTTAAAAGTAAACAACTAATTCTTTTGATGCTTGAAAACCTTTTCACCTTAATAAATAAGATATTCCTAATCAAACCCAGACTGAGCATATTGTTCTGTAATATAAAAACTATTCACAATAAATAAATAAATAAACCACTCAGTGGTTAGCATTGTCACCTCACAGCAAGAAGGTTGCAGGTTCGAGTCCCAGCTGGGCCTGTTGGCGTTTCTGTGTGGAGTTTGCATGTTCTCCCCGTGTTGGCGTGGGTTTCTTCCGGGTGCTCCGGTTTCCTCCACAGTCCAAACACAGGCGCTGTAGGTGATATATGTGAAAATAATTGGCTGTAGTGTATGAGTGTGTGAGTGAATTTGAGAGTGTATGGGTGTTTCCCAGCACTGGGCTGCGGCTGGAAGGGGATCTGCTTCATACAACATATGCTGGTTAAGTTGGCAGTTCATTCCACTGTGGTGACCCCAGAGAAAATAAAGCACTGAGCCAAGGGAAAATGAATGAATGAATGAATAAATACAGATCTGCAATGCAGTTTCGTTCTTTTGATGCCAGAAAACCCCTTTTAGTCTTTCACTTTTATAAATAAGATATTCTTGATCAAACCCGACTGCATATTTCAGCGTCTCTCATCGATTTTCCACATTTTCCCCGATGTGAAAGCTGTGTGTGTGACGCGTTTCATGCCGATGCAGCACAACACTGTCAGGTCTGATCAGAGCCATCAACACAACATGTCCTTTTGACTCTCTGCGTGTCTCCAGTTGACCGCCGGCCTCTGTTCTGCACAGTTTTGACCTTTTGAAAAGCTTTCCTCCATCTGATGGACAGAGAGGGTGACGGCGCACAAGCTCAAGTATAAAGATGGAGAATGACATGCAATTATCAGAGCCGGCTTGAAGCAGAGAAACGCAGTATATGTCTGCTGTGAATGCTGTCACTCTAGGTCCATCGACACCAAGTGTTTGAGTCTGGAGAGCCCATACTGACTCTGAAAGTGGACGTGCATTGAACAAACGCAGTGCTTTGAAAGCCATCGTTTGACCTGTTCTTCACTTTAAGTGCAGCAGAAACGGATGTTTGTAGATTATGACTGCATGATGTCCCTTAGTAGCCCCCCTGTACATTTTTTGTTCCTCAATTTCTGTTTAACGGAGAGAAGATTTTTTTTGTAACACATTTCTAATCATAATAGTTTTATTAACTCATTTCTAATAACTGATTTATTTGATCTTTGCCATGATGACAGTACATAATATTTTACCAGATGTTTTTAAAGATACTAGTAGACATTTAAAGGCCTTACTAGGTAAATTAGGTTAAAGTTGGGGTAATTAGGCATTATTAATAATTAATTGTATTATTCTTAATATACATTATGTTTATTAGTTACCATATTAATAATATTGACCTTAAAATGTTTAAAAAATAAATTAAAAACTGCTTTTATTCTAGTCCAGTGGTTCTCAAACTGTGGTATGTGTACCACTAGGGGTACGAAGGCTTCCTTCTAGTTGTACACAGAAGAATCGCTGAATAATAAAAGAATAAAATGAACACACTTTTAACCCTTTGACCCAAATTTCCTACCACAGCTATGCTGATGACACTCAGATCTACTTAGCATCACTGCCTAATGACAATAGCCCCATTGATACCCTCTGCACTAAAGGCCAAACAACAAGTTTCAGTAGTCATGTCAAAGCAGTTTGTAAATCGCATACTATCATCTCAAAAACCTTGCAAGAATTAGATGCTTTGTTTCCAGTGAAGACTTAGAGAAACTTGTTCATGATTTTATCAGCAGCAGGGTGGATTACTGTAACGGCCTCCTCACTGGCCTTCCTAAAAGCTCACAGTTGCAGCTCATCCAGAACACTGCTGCCAGGAATCTGACCAGAACTAGAAAATCATAGCACATCACACTTCTCCCCAGGTCTTTACACTGGCTCCCAGTTACATTCAGAATTGATTTTAGTATTATTACTTGTCTATAATCACTAAACGGCATAGGACCTCAATACATTACAGATATTCTCAATGAATACAAACCTAACAGGTCACTCAGATCATTAGGATTGAGTAAATTAGAAATTCCAAGAGTTCAGTAAAAGCAAGGTGAATCGGCCTTGAGCTACTAACAGCTATGCCCTCCGCTGCTGGAATCAGCTTCCAGAAATGATCAGATGTGCTCCAACATTAGACACATTTAAATTAACACTGAAAACTCATCTGTTTAGCTGTGCCTTTACTAAGTGAGCACTGTGCTACGTCTGACAGATCGCATTATATTTTGTCTTTCTTTTCCTTTTCATTCTTTTAAAACCTGTTTTAACACATTTTAATCTGTTTTTAACCATTTTTATTCGTTGTTGTTTTTATTTTCTTGTACTTGTTTCTTTTATTCCTGTTTATTTAAAGCACTTTGAATTTCTGTTGTGTATAAAATGTGCTATATAAATAAACTTGCCTTGCCTTGCCTTCTTTTCATTCTTCATTTGAGATTACGTCAAACATCCAAAAAATATGGACATTTCAAAACATGTTTAACATCTGCCCATTTGTGTTTATCCTGCAGGTCAATATTTCTCCAGGCTGCAGTAAAGCATTGACAAAAATGTTGTACTGCCCGTATTGTGGAGCAATGCCAGGACTCAGACCCTGCGCCAACTACTGCCAGAATGTGATGCGCGGCTGCCTGGCCAACCAAGCGGATCTGGACCCTGAGTGGAACCTCTTCATTGGTGAGAAGCACTTGCTATTTTACTTTAAGCTGGGTTTTCTTATATAGACATCTTCTATAAAGTGCCTCCAGTTGGTGCTTGAGTTTTTTTTTTCTTGAGAAAGCCAACATACTGTTATACTATTACCAAATGTATCTCCTCCTAGGCCGTTCATGCTACCAGGCCCAAATTTGGTCAAAATGTGCCTTCTGCATTCAAGATTTATGCTATATCACCTTATGCCCATCAGACTTATCGTTTTTGAATAAAAAATGTTAAATATTACATTTTAATAATCTGGGCAAAGAAAAAAATATACAAAGCTGGGTTCTGCATTAGATTTTGTTGCTATATCTTTTCAGGTTTTTCAGACTTATAGCCATTACCAGTCCTAGCGCAGTCACGTTGGCTTTCTCAAGCCAACATGAAAGTTCGTCAATGAACTTTAGGTTCTAGTTTTATTTATTATTTTGGTTATTATATATTTAAACACTGGATTACTGGAAATTTGATTGTTTGAGTAGATGATCAAGTTTATTTTGTGATTGGTTGGTTAGTTGGTTGGTTGGTTGGTTGGGTTGGTTGGTTGGTTGGGTGATTGGTTGGTTCGTTGGTTGATTTGTTGGTTGGTTGGTTGGTTGGGTTGGTTGGTTGGTTGGTTGGTTGGTTGGTTGGTTGGTTGGTTGGGTGGTTGGTTGGTTGGTTGGCTGGCTGGCTGGTTGGTTGGTTGGTTGGGTGGTTGGGTGGTTGGTTGGTTGGCTGGCTGGCTGGTTGGTTGGTTGGCTGGCTGGCTGGTTGGTTGGTTGGTTGGTTGGCTGGCTGGTTGGTTGGTTGGGTGGTTGGTTGGTTGGTTGGTTGGCTGGCTGGCTGGCTGGCTGGTTGGTTGGTTGGTTGGTTGGCTGGTTGGTTGGTTGATTGGCTGGTTGGCTTGGTTGGTTGATTGGTTGATCGATTGATCAACCCAATAACTTGAAACAGTTTGATTTCAAATTCATAAATTTTTGTCATTTTTTTTATTAACATTTTATCTATCTATCTATCTATCTATCTATCTATCTATCTATCTATCTATCTATCTATCTATCTATCTATCTATCTATCTATCTATCTATCTATCTATCTATCTATCTATCTATCTATCTATCTATCTATCTATCTATCTATCTATCTATCTATCTATCTATCTATCTACCTACCTACCTACCTATATACCTACCTACCTACCTACCTACCTACCTACTGTACCTACCTACCTACCTACCTACATCCATCCATCCATCCATCCAGCTATCTACAGTTATCAGTGTATGTAAATTATGTATCAAACATATTTTTCTTTATTTTTAAATTAGAATTATAAATGCTCTTTAAATAATATATAATAAAAATTGTTTGTTTATTGTGTTTGCTTATGCAGCATGTGTACAGTATGTAATTATAAATACTACACTACTCTTATCTCTTGCCTTAACATTGTGTTTAATTGTTTTTCTATGTTTTTTTTTATTTGTTATATACAGTTTATTTATTGTTGTAGAAACACATTAGTTGTAGCAAATTAGTCAAATCATCAAGTGTATTGTAGCGAACAGTTCCAAACAGAGTTTCCAGTTTTTGGTTCAGTAGGTTTTGTTTGTTTCTGCCAAGAGTTTTCATTTCTGTGCGCAGCTTTAGTTTTTGCCAACACACACTGCGCTCAGGCTCCGCTCTGGCCTTTATTTTTTATTGTTGGAAATATGTCACAGGAGTAAAATGGGTTGTGAATGCTATTCTGTGTTGCTTTAGTGATTTGCAAATGTGAAAGTGAGAACTTGCTTGCTTTCAGAAACACTGTTAATTGCTGTAAAGGCAGTTTTCACTTCATCCCTACTGCTCAGTTCTCTTTAATGTTTCATATACATCTGTTGGTGTCATGTAAGTACAGTTTGAATGACAGCTCATCTTGATTCACATGACCTTTAGGCTCCAGCTTTAACAGCTTAATGTTGTCCACCCACAGCATTGATACTGTGAATGTTGATAATGCTTTCCTTCAAGTCTAATCTGCAAACTCACTGCAATGTGAAAATCCATGTGTTGTGTAACTTGGCATGTGAAAGATTTGTGAGGCATTTGTGAATGTAAGGTGTATTAAACTGGCCCTATAAAGTTTTCTTGTATTTCTGTTTTAGAGTCTCTAGAGTATGGGTTAAATCTATTCCTCATCACAAAACACTATCCTCCGGCATTTACTCTATTGTGATTGTCCTGATGACTCTGCTCTGCTCTTCTTCTTCTCCACTGCAGATTTTAATGCTGTATTTTGATATATTTGCAACCTAAACTAATGGCTTTCATTTAAAATTGATTCATCATATTTGAGTTATTATAATTTAAAACTAATTAATATGATCAATGCTATAAATGTTTATTAATGCATGTTTTTAATAGGACGTATTTTACTTTGCTTTTCTTCTCCAAGCACTTTGCCTTTGTTTTGTATTTTTCCGAGCTCATTTTGCACATTATAGATTTTTAAATCAGTATTTTTCACCCCCATGGAGAGAAATCGACCAGCTTGTGGGTGCCGCAGTTCGATTAACAAACCAGAATAATTTGTTGTGCTTAAAATAAAATAAAATAAAATAAAATAAAATAAAATAAAATAAAATAAAATAAAATAAAATAAAATAAAATAAAATAAAATAAAATAAAATAAAATAAAATAAAATAAAATAAAATTAAATTAAATTAAATTAAATTAAATTAAATTAAATTAAATTAAAATTAAATTAAATAATAAAATTAAATTAAAATAGTCTTTAATAAAGTAATAATAATAAAGTAATATTAATAATATTAATAATAATAATAATAATAATAATAATAATAATACTAATAAAGTAATAATAATAATAATAATAATAATAATAATAATAATAATAATAATAATAATAATAATAATAATAAAGTAATAATAATAATAACAGTAATAATAATAATAATAATAATAATAATAATAATAATAATAATAATAATAATAAAGTAATAATATTAAAGTAATAATATTATTAATAATAATAATAATAATAATAATAATAATAATAATAATAATAATAATAATAATAACAGTAATAATAATAATAATAATAATAATAATAATAATAATAATAATAATAATAACAGTAATAATAATAATTATAATAAAGTAATAATATTAATAATAATAATAATAATAATAATAATAATAATAATAATAAAGTAATAATAATAATAATAATAATATTAATAATAATAATAATAATAATAATTAAAATCAAAACAGTTTTATTTATAAAAACCAAATCTAAAGTCTGTGAAACAAAAACATTACCACATTGTTGTGAAATCGATAAGTAAAATACGTTAACTAAAGCGTTTTCTTTTTAAATGTGTCTCTTATAGAGCAGGCTTTGCTTTTCTTCTCCCAGCACTTTGCCTTTGTTTTGTATTTTTCAGAGCTCATTTTGCACGTTATAGATTTTAAATCAGTATTTTTCTCCCCCATGTAGAGAAATCGACTGGCTTGATGGTGCCGCAGTTCGATTAACAAAGCAGGATAATTCATTGTGCTATGCATATTTTTCTGAAAGTGCGTTTGGTCAGTTTGCGAATGGGCAGCGCTGCCACTGACCTTTGCCATTGGTGGCATTTTCCACAGCTTCTCACTGGCATTGATTGGCAGACTTTCAGACGCTCCATTGATTCAGCAAACTTCCAAACTTTCACAGCAATGCCTTGCTTTGAACAAACAGCAAATAGAACGAACGAATGAATGAATGAATGAATGAATGAATGAATGAATGAATGAATGAATGAATGAATGAATGAATGAATGAATGAATAGTTGAAGTCTAAATTATTTGCTCTCCTATGAATTTTTTCTTCTTTCACAGATATACGTTTAACAGATTCAGGAATTTTCACAGTATTTCCCATAATATTTCTCTTCTGGAGAAAGTCTAATTTGTTTTATTTCGGCTAGAATAAAAGCAGTTTTAATTGTTTTAAATCCATTTTAAGGTCAATATTATTAGACCCCTTAAGCAATATTTGTTTTGGATTGTCTTCAGAACAAACCACTGTTATACAATGACTTATACAATAAGTGTCACTTTAAGCTAAATACTATCTTGAAAAATATCTAGTCAAATATTATGTGCTGTCATCATGGCAAAGATAAAGGAAATCAGTTATTCCATATGAGTTATTAAAACTATTATGTTTAGAAATGTGTGGAAATAAACCTTCTTTCTGTTATTTACCAACAATGATTCGTCATATTTTAGTTATCATAATTTAAAACAATTTTATCT
>NW_026613827.1:5000-30088 GCF_903798145.1 Danio aesculapii | reverse complement strand
AGACCATTGTAAGGATGGAGCTTGCTTAAGCTTTGTGGATCCGTGACTGCATTCAATAATACTGGACTTATTACTTATTACTTGAACTTTGAGAGTGTTTAAACAAGAGAAAAGTGTAAAAAATGTTAAATCATGTCTGAGAAAAGTGGATAGTGAGGGATTTTACAGCCTTAAAACATCTATAATAATAGTAAAAAACAAAGCTGAGTACTTTGCGGATTTTACCTATTGCGGGTTATTTTTAGAACGTAATTCCACTATATTACACTAGAATTGTAATTGCTATTATAAATTACAGTTATCACAATTTACCCTTATTGATATTTTAAATAGATTTTTCAAATATAATGCTGGATACTGTATATAAAGTTACTGCATAAATCAATTAAAGGTTAAACACTATTGAAGTTAGCTAGTGTGGAAGGAATTTAAACAACATTCTGAAGCTGCAGCTGATGCATCAGAAGCACCGCACCTGTAATTATCCATCTGTCAAAATGAATTGAATTTGGCAGCATACAGTACGTATGTGCACCTATCAGCACTTTTTCTGTTAATTTAAATATAGAATCAATTCGGAACTTTTAAGAATCGATTCAGAATCATTAGACAAATGAATCACTCTTTTTCTTCCTCCTCTAAATCACACACAAAAAAAAACACACAACTCACACAATACATAATTCCGGCTTCTATGCTTGGCCTGTACCAAAATAAAGAGTGACTTTATCAAATATTAAATGAAATAAAATTCAATAAAATATTACTGAATACAATAAAGAAAATAATGTTATTATTCAGCTCAGGTGGGTTCATTTATTCAGTCCGCTTCAATACATGTGTAAATCCTATTAAATTTGAATTGAGTTCAGTTGAATTATGAGCAGCAGTACAGACGACTATGTAGTGCGTATTGATGTTGAATTTAATGTTGATTCAGTTCAGTTCAATAAGTGCCAATACTGCCAGATTCATCAATTACTGTATGAAACCAAGTTAATTCAGCCATGAAGCAGATCTTTAGAAAGCAATAGTGTCATCGTTCAGATGAAATTAGTTCATCTTTTTTTATTAATCTTTAAACTTTGCTAGAGTACTTCAAATTGCATGGTGATAATAATATAATAAAGTATAGTATACAATAAAGTGGGTGGCACGGTGGCTCAGTAGTTAGCCTTGTCACCCTACAACAAAAAGTTTCTACTCGTGTTCGTGTTGGTTTCCTTCAGCTCCTCTGGTTTCCCCCCACTGCCCAAACACATGCGCTGTAAGTGAATTGAATAACCTAAATTGGCTGTAGTGTATGAGTGCGAGAGTATATGGGTGTTTCCCAGTAATGGGTTGCTGCTGGAAGAGCATCCGCTGTGTAAAACATATGCTGGAATAGTTGGCGATTCATTCCACTGTGGTGACCCCTGATTAATAAAGAAACAAGCCGAAGCAAAATGAATAGAATAAAGTATAGTGTATAATGTATAGTATATAATAAAGAATAACAGCACATGTTTTGTCTCTCTCTGTGTCTTTAATGTTTTTTAGGCACACCTGCTACATACCCAGAATTCTTCACTCTGAACAGGAGCACGGCTGAGCTGCGGCTGCTGAAGTCTGTGGACAGAGAGCTTTACCAGCGCTTCTCTCTCGTTATTAAGGTCATTATATCATCATCATCATCATCATCATCATCATGCTATCTACTGTATGGCTGTGAAGATGAGAGATAGTCATGCTCACCGTTATTTGAGCGTCAGTAAGAGTCTCATCATTTTTATAATGCAGTCAGCTGATGTTTTACAGCCGGAATAACATCCAGTTTTTCTGGAAATGGTCTCTTTATATTGCATCAGAAGTAAAAGCAATTGCGCACTCTATTTATATGTGAACACTATCAGTATAGTTCTGTTAACCTATGGTAGGCGGGCAGCATTTTAAAGCATCATTTGTGGCTGTCCTGACACAAAGGCTGTTATGAAAGGTATGCAGTATGTTTCTTGTAAGCTTATTGCAGCATCACATATATACTTTAGTGAGGAATGCAGTTCCACTATGCGCGGCGACAAGCTCTCAAAGAAAATGAAACATTTGATCTTTATGCCTTATATTTCGCTCAATAGCAAAATATGAAATGAAGATCTTTGTAAGGTGCACTGATGTTTAAAAGTTTGGGCAAGGAGGAAGATAATGACTATTATTACTATTACTACTACTATTATTATTATTATTATTATTATTATTATTATTATTATTATTATTATTATTATTATTATTATTATTATTATTATTATTATTATTATTATTATTAATGGTATTAATGTTATTAGTAATATTAATGTTGTATCAATATTATTATTAATAATAACAATTATAATAATTTTTACTATTTTAATATTTAATTCTTATTATTAATGTTGTTGTTGTTGTTGTTGTAGTTGTTGTTATTGTTGTTGCTGTTGCTGTTGTAAATGCTGCTTTCACAGACATTAAGTCACAAAGTGCTTTACAATAAGAAAAAACCTGAAAACAAGTAAAAGAACTCATATCAATAAAGAAAACATACTAAACCAAGTTAAAAATGATCCAAGAGTTCTCAGTGCTATAGGGAGAGAGTTCCAGAGCCTTAGGGCCACAACACAGAAGGCACGGTCACCTTTCATCTTAAGACAAATAGAATAGAATAGAATATAATAGAAGAGAAGAGAAGAGAAGAGAAGAGAAGAGAAGAGAAGAGAAGAGAAGAGAAGAGAAGAGAAGAGAAGAGAAGAGAAACGCTTTGCTTACTAAAGTAACCCTCATTCTCCGAGGGGGGAACGAAAATGCTGTGGAGAATCCACTTGTGGGGATTTCATTCAGAAAGCCAATCATCTGAAAGAGTATGTAAACGGGCCAATAACATGCCAATGAGTTGGCAGCATCAGCTTGCGCAACTGATGCTCGTTGCAATCAATTGGCAATATAAGCACAGCGAGAGCAAGGCTGGGGCAACATTTTTAGCTGAAGAAACTTTCACCTCCACAGCTAAAGGGCAATCATGATGACGATGCAATATAGCATTTCCGTCCCCCCCACCCCCCCTCGGGGAATGAGGGTTACTTTGGTAACCAGAGAGTTCCCCTTCAGATGGGGAACTTCAATGCTATAGTGGACAATCCACTTATGGGAAAATGTCTGGAAAACGCCATAATGACTGCACCTTACCTTCGCCCCCGATGAGAGGTTTGCCAGGCAAGCGTGAGCGCACCTGCATCACAGAGAGGCGCGGTCTTCCAACGTGTTCCCTGCCCCTTGCTTATCCCACTTCAGTAGAAGATTTACGGATTTAGATAATATATCTTTCGGGAGCTGCAAAGCGTCTAGATAATTCTAGGAATTTAATACGACAGTACGTTGGGAAAGCGTGTAGTCCCGATAGGGAGGATGCTGCGGAGGCCACCTGCTACCCAAGTGGGGAGATGTGGTGTTAAAAAAGTATATGGACTAGCCCTGAGAAGGGGAAGTACGCATATAATATAAGATGGTTAGCAAGAGAGGGAAGACACGGGTCCGCCTGTGAGGGGGGACTGCACTGTGGCTGAGTAAGCATATGGGATCTAGTGGGGATCGGGCATAGCAGGCACCTATACCCAGAACGCGGGCTGACCAGAGGGCAGACCTATAACGTAATGGGCCTACAAGTGACTCCTCCGCTGAGTCAGTGCTGGGGGCCTCGGAGGAATCTCTGCAGGGCTCACCTAAGAGGGGAACTTTACTGAAAGAGTGAATAAGCGCAGCGGGGTGGATTAATTCGCCTAGCGCCTCTGAGCCGTCGCAAGGAGGGAGAGTTCTGACATCCAGGTCCGGTTGGGCCAGAGAGGCGCAACTAGCAAGACCTGCTCCACATCCTCCCTGACCTTGCACAGTAACTGCACGAGGAGGCTCACTGGGGGAAACGCATATTTGCGCATGCCCCGAGGCCAGCTGTGGGCCAGTGTATCCGTGCTGAGAGAACCCTCGGTCAGGGAAAAATACAACTGGCAATGAGCGTTCTCAACGACCATGTTGCTCTTTTAGGAAATTCGCAACAATACAAACCGCTCTTGAGGACCAGACCCAAAGAACGGCAGGCAAGGGAGAAACCCAGCTCTGCCGCTGCGTGTCACACACTCTGGTTGGAGACCGCTCTCGATCACTCTCTCTCTTTAGTAGAGCTGGAGGAACCCTCATAGACTCTCTCAGAATCTTCGTGAAAGACTCTGAAATGACTCATTGGCATTTTATTGGCCCATTTACATACTGTTTCAGATGATTGGCTTTCTGAACGAAATCCCCATAAGTAGATTCTCCACTATAGTATGGAAGTTCCCCATCTGAAGGGGAACATTATTTCCTTGGCATTTGCCAATGAACTAAAACTAAAGTAAAAATAAAATAAAAAAATGTTATTAGTGTAACTAATTATACATTTATGTTTTATATGTATTGATGTGATATTTTATTTTATATTACAAATAGCAAATGAATGATCAAACGGACGAATAAATGAATGAACACAATAAAGAAAATAGGTATAAAAAATAAATGGATAAATCTTAATGATAATAAAATAACCCAACCCCCTAACATAAAAATTGGTTAAAGCTGTGTATATGGTTATTAAAAATAGCAAATGAATGACTGAATGAACAACAAACAACCTAATGAACAAACGAACGAACAAAACAAATGAATGAATTAATGAATGAACGGAAACAACCAAGCAAATAGGTTAAAAAAATAAATAAATGAAATAAATACAGTCAGAATTAATAGCCCCCCTTAGATTTATTATTTTTAATTTTTTTTTTTTTTTTACTCTTTTAAAAAATTTTCCCAAATGATGTTTAACAGAGCTAGAAAGTTTCACATTATGTCTGATAATATTTTTTTTCTTTCAGAAAAGTCTTATTTGTTTTATTTCAGATAGATTAAAAGCAGTTTAAATGTCACTGTAAGCTGTATAGAAGTGTCTTGAAAAATATTTAGTAAAATATCATGTACTGTCATCATGGCAAAGAGAAAATAAATCAGTTATTACAAAATATTATGTTTAGAAATTTGTTGAAAAAATCTTCTCTCGGTTAAACAGAAATTAGGGGAAATAAATATCTCAATGATAAAAACATAATTAGTTTGCTGCATCTTGATTCAAATAAATTCAGTCCTAATGAGCATAAGTGAATTATTTAAAATAAATAAATAAATAAAGCACAATCGCCTCACAGCAAGAAGGTCACTGGTTCGAGCCCCGGGTGGGTCAGTTGGCATTTCTGTGTGGAGTTTGCATGTTTTCCCCATGTTCTTGTGGGTTTCCTCCAGGTGCTCCGGTTTCCCCCACAGTCCAAAGACATGCGCTATATGGTAAATTGAATAAACTAAATTGGCCGTAATGTGTGTGTGTGAATGTAAGAGTGCATGGGTGTTTCCCAGTGTTGGGTTGCAGCTGGAAGGGCATCCGATGCATAAAACATATGCTGGATAAGTTGGCGGTTTATTCCTCTGTGACGATTCCTTAATAAAAAAGCGACTAAGCCTAAAATAAAATGAATGAATGATAAATAAATAAATAAATAAATAAATAAATCTTACTAACCCCAAATATTTCTTTTAGCTTTTTTCCCTTTTTGGACTATCACGTCATTATTTCAGCACTAATAAAACGATCAATCAGTCAGATGTCCAATATGAGCTACATGTGAGAAACACTGACTGTAATCCAGCCAGTCTCTGTCTATACAGAGCATTCCAAATCACTTTAGATTGTATTTTCATCAGGATGCTGCCTTTGTAGGTGGCAGACAGTGAGGCCACTCACTAGCATTTGAAACAGAGATTTGTATATTTAATCACATGAAACATGCCGTGTCGTCTAATTGAACTGAGCTGGAATAGAGCGAGTAAAGGAGTTACTGTGAAATTATACTGCTCTGTCGTGGATTTGTGTGGAACAACAGTGTACCAGCGGGGGTAATTCAAATGTTTCCTCTGCGAAACCATGCATGACTGTGTTTGTTGTTATGATTTTGTCGTTTCATAATAACAATGCTATTCTCGGTTTGCTTCAATTCATGAAATTGGGGACCAAATAACAGGGAGAACATTGCCGCTGTCAGACTGTCAAATGTGTGTGTTCGTGTTCCAGGCGTGTGCGAGTTGATGGGCTGAAATGGTTTCTTCATGAAAGTGATGATAGATCGGGCTCATAATGGGAATGAAGATATTGAGGGAGATTTTTCTGCTCACATCACTTTAATAAACAAAGATCAGTTTCGAGCCATTTTTAGTTCATGAATTTTGGACGGTTATTGAATGGTTGGACGTTAATTAGAAATCAGTGGAGATTAATTAAAATCCTTTTGATTTTGGACAGTTTTTGAATGGTTTGACTTTAATTTGAAGTCAGTGGAGATTAATTAAAGTCCTTTGAGTGTTTTATAAAAAATAAAAAAAAAAGATTTAATTTATTATTTATTTATGTTTTAACTTTGTAGACTGCACATTTTACTGGCTGAAACAGTCTAAAGTACTTAAGCCAGGGGTCTCAAACTAAAATTGACTCATAGGAGGGCTTTTTTAACATTCAAGCACAAGATAAAACTGGAAACTTGATGTAATGATGCACCTTAGGACAGACATGATGTTTCTGTTTCAAGCATTACCTGTCCCCAGTGCTAATGCAACCAGCACGTTTTTCTCACACTGTAAAACCCAAAAGGTTAAGGTAACTCAAACTATTTGAGGAAATCGATTGCATTTGCAACAAACCATTTCAGTTCAAAAACTAATCCTAATGAGTACTGTGAACTTAATCCATTTGAGTGAACAAAGCAATTTGAGCTCAGTAAAACCCAATAAATGAGGAGAACTCAAATAAACAGAGTACTGTAAGACCCAATAAGTTAAGGCAACTCAAACTATTTGAGGAAACAGATTGCTACAAACCTTTTCAGTTAAAAAATTGTAATCTATTTGAGTATTGTGAACTTACTCCATTTAAGTTGAAGTAATGAGATATTTAATTAACTCATAACCTCCAACACTGAGTTCAAAACTCTTTTCAAATGAGTAGAATTAACTTTTAGTACATAAGATTAGATTTAGATTAGATTCAACTTTATTGTCATTACACATGTACAAGTACAAGGCAACGAAATGCAGTTTCGGTCTAACCAGCAGTGCAATAGCAGCAAGTGCAGGATACAGGTATAAGTTATAAAGTGCAGTTATAGAAAAACTATGGTAATATTTACAGATGGATGTACAATGAACATTATATACAGGTTGTTTTAGCTATGAACAGATTTACAATAAATGAACATATGTACAGGATGCTATTAATAATCAGGAGTGTGCAGATAGATAAACATAATTACAAATGTCCATGTGCAGTGGGTATGTCCAGTTCAAATAAATGAATCAGAGCAATGAATATGTGCAAACTTTAAATGTGCAAATGTTAAATAGTGCAGTGATTGTGAGGAGTATAAGTTAGAGGAGTGTGGGTGGTTTATTGGGGGGGGGCAAAGGAGTCAGTGAGGGGCAGAGTTCAAAAGGGAGACAGCTCTGGGGAAAAAGCTGTTCCTCAGTCTGCTGGTTTTTGTCCGGGGGAGCATTTTGAGTTACCTACACTCATTTAATTTGATAAAGTTGACTGTTGGATTTTACAGTGCATCGCATGGCTGCTGAAATAAATCTGTGGCTGTTGTGATTAGCCGAGCATTAGACACACACTCAGTCATTCTTCCACAGACTATATGCAGTCAAAACACTTTTTGTTTCTTGTTGAACATATTGAAGGGGTTTTTTAAATTGCTATGAAATACTACAAATAATAGGCATAATAATAGTAATTATTATTATGTGGTGGGATGGTTGCGGGTGTAAATGGCCTGCAGGCTGGCAGTTTGAGACCCCTGAGAAAGCTGAAAATGCAAAGTCATGTAAATATGTATCAAGTCAAGGCCAAAATCATTGAGACCCCTGCCAAATTCTGACTTAAAGTTACTATTATTCAATCATTTTATTTTATTTTATTTTATTTATTTATTTGGTTATTTATGACCAATTTGACACAGGTTTGACCAAATATGACAGGCTTCTCCTATAAGAAAATAAGATGTACAAGAGACATCATTGAGGAAAAATGATTAAAAATTATTCATACCCTCCTCAGTAATCATTACAAAGGCTTTATTAGCTATTACAGCAATCAAATGCTTCCTATAATTGCTCTTTTCATGTCTCCACTGGTATTTTTGCCCATTTATCTTTCAAGAGTTCCCACTTAGCTGATGATAGATAATAAAGCTTGTTTGGCATGCTGTACCGGGAGACAGCCCTGAGCTTATGAAATCCTCGAGCCCTGGGCTCCCTCTCGTTTGCAGGGCGAGAGGGGAGTTTGAGCTCAGGTAGATCTCTATGAACTCCCCCAACTTATTTCTGGCTAAAGACAGAAATAAGATGACTAAGGAGAGATGTACAGTTGGTAAGAGCTTGGCTACAGTATCAATTTGATATGTTCAATTTACTTAGGTTGCATGTTTTTGGACTGTGGGAGGAAAGCGGAGAACCCGGGGAAAACCCACGCGAGCACGGGGAGAACGAGCAAACTTCGCACAGAAATGTCGACTGGTTTAGTAGGGACTTTAACCGTAGACATTCTTGCTGTAAGGCAACAGTGCTAATCACTGGGCCGCCATGTCACTCAGATGAAAAAGAGAGGGAGTAGGGATGGGTAGGGGGGAGGATTCTTCAAGACGAAGATACTGAGATAAGAAAACTCTGGTTATTTATAGTGAGTCAGGTATCATCTGATTGGTGATTCAGTCGTGAGCTGATGCGAGACCAGCTGTGAACAATTATAAGCACGTGATCCTCTTGAAATTAGTTTATAAATAAACTTCACTTACAGTAGCTTATGAGCCCCAACTCTTTCATGTTGGAGGGTCTCCTTGTCATCACCCAGATCTTTAGCTCCCTTCACAGATTCTCAATTGGATTTAAGTCAGGGCTCTGGTTGGGCCACTGCAAAACATTAATGTTTTTCTCTGCTAACCATTGCTTCACCACTTTTGCTGTGTATTTTGGGTCGTTGTCATGCTGAAATGTTCACTGGTGCATAAGGCTATGTTTCTCTGCAGACTGCCTGATGTTATTGCTGATCATTTTAATGTATAGCCTCTTTGTTGTGTATTTCATTCATTCATTAGTTTATTTAATTTTTTTTTTCTACCAACACAATTTTTACCATTTTTACATATATATATTTTTTTTTTACGATTACCATGTTTTTTTTCTTCCTAAATATAAAGAAAGTAAGTTTTGTTTTGTATTTTTAGTTAAAATGTACCATGGTAATATGTGGTTTATCATGATATATTTGTCTATACATTTATGATAATGACCTACACCATGCATTGCATCATGAAAACACCATGTTTCCAGTTTTGTTTAGTTTTTTCTGGAATAATTTTTTGAAAGTGAATCACAGTACCATAAATCCTGAGAATAATACCTTAATAATATACAATGTGCTTAATTTTAGATCATTTCAGCATGAGTGTATGTTTGTTTGTTAACAGGCGGAGCAGGATAACGGTCATCCTCTTCCTGCATACTCCAAGCTGGAGATTGAAATTCTTGACGAGAACAACCAGGCACCTTATTTCCAGCAGTCTTCGTACCGGGGCTTTGTCAGTGAATCCTCCTCTGTTGGCACCACCATCTCAGCCAGCGCCAACCTCACGGCCCCGCTGGCCATCATAGCCCTGGACAACGACATTGAAGAGGTGAGATATTCATATGAACAAAAAAAATCATATTTTATAATTCATAATGGATGCTGCTGTGCTGCTGGAATGCAGACATGCATAAAGTCACAGATGGTTTCAGTCTCTCCATATGTTTTATATTGTAGCTGCTGCCAGGGGCCACACCAGTAGGTACCAGAGTGATGTGATGTGTGCCCTTTTGTCCTTTTTCTCTTTGTCATTATTCTTCTCTTTCACTATTTAAAAACATATAAAAATGAGTGTTTTTTTGTCATTACACTTTTTTTGTAGTTTTCTGTCTTGAGTCTACTATTTTTCTTCTGCTTCTCCACTTGAAGATTTATGGAGTCCATGAACAGATATAAATATGTATTGGTTTTATATATCTAATATCTGGGATATATATTTTTTTTTCTTTTATTTGTTTCTGTTTTGCTGGATAAGAACTTTCCTTTTTGAGTTTGTATATTTCAATTAATTTTTTAAGTTCTGCTTCTCCACTTGAAGATTTGAGATGTAATTAATATTAGTCTATGAATTTACTAACATTTATCAATACATTTGTTACAGTGTTTCTTCATCTTTGTTAAAGTTAGTTAAGATTATTTAAATGAAATAACATTAGCTCACTTTAACTCACGGTGCATGAACTACAGTCATGTTAACAAGTACAACTTAGGCTTTTAAAGAGCCCCTATTATGCATTATAATAGAAGTGTCAAAATGAATTGTTTCTTCAGTGAACCACTATGCAGACCATTCGGTATCAATTCAGTAATAATCATAAACGGTTATTAGGTACTGAAGTCATTTATCTCATATGAGCTATGTCGCGGTAGCTTACTATGGCGAGGGAGGTATTTATAATGCTCCAACTACTTAAAACGCAGAAACTGTGCACAATTCCACTGCGTGTGAGTTTGCTGGACAGTCTTTCACTGACACTTACAGCAGAAACCCCTATTTTCACTGTGATTGAGAAAATGAAAGTAAACTTAGTTTATCTTTCTCACTGTGGCCCATTTGACCTGCTGGCATGACATTTTCTCACCTCTCGGCTGTTAAAGTGATACTCCTGGATATAGATACGAGTGTGTCTGCAGAGCGAGTTTTCTCCACTGCGTCTTTCATGGATCAGCTGTGATCACAGCTGCCATTTATCAGTGTCACTCAACTGTGAACAGCGCCAGAGCAGTAGAGCCAATCGTAGCCCTTTCTGTTGAGCACGTGACCAATCATAGGGGAGTAAGAAAGAGCTCGCTAGACAGGGCTCATAAAGCGAGTGGGATAATTATATTTGTTTATTTGCTATAAATGATCATGTTGTTCTGTGCATGTACTTGAGTTTTAAATGGTACAGTTTATATATCTGACTGTTTGTATTAAAGGACAATTTTGTGATACAAATAGTATATAAATGATTTTGATTGTCTTATAATATGCATTTATTTTTACCTAATTATCCCAACGACTCCCCTATGATTTGTTCGGCTAATCTGTGCTGATTGGTCCGATAACCCAGTCAGTTGTGATACGTCGACTGCGTACAGCGTAGGATGGAAAGAAACGCCCACAGAGTAGTCAACGCACCGAGTATATGTGTGAGCAATAAAGTAATGCAGTTAAACACCAGCATATTACTCTACTCTTAACGCTAACCCCAAGTAATAACAACGACACACACTCAGTATCAAGCCACACAGTGGCAAAAGTTAAACTATTTTGAAAACTGACCGTGCTATAGTATACGTGTGAGGAACAGCTGATGGTGGCCATAGCAAAGACAAACAGAATGAGGCAACCATTTTAATCACACTTCATGTTGTGTAGGAAGAAGAAACACTTACAGGATCTGGAGGAAGAAGAAACTGGTCCATATGAACTCTGTAACAGTTACTGACAAAGTCCCATTCATTAGTAGTCTTTGCTGCTTCTTCCTTTAATAAGAAATGGCCAGTGAATCTCATGCTGCAGCGTAGATTTATTGTAGAAATCATCTGAAAAATGACAGGAACAAACACTGCACATGGTCAGCTATATTATGGTATTGTTGTGAAAAATGTACTTTAACCCTTTATTCCTCACTGCCGCATGTCTGGCCATGTCTCAGTGATGGTAATCTTTGCGTCATGATCAATCCCATGATCGCATGTACAGCATGGGATGGAGAGAAACGCTCACAGAGTAGTCAAAGCACAGAGTATATTAAACACCAGCATATTACACTACTCTTAACGCTAACTCCAAGTAATAACAACAACACACACTTAGTATCAAGCCACACAGTGGGAAAAGTTAAAGCTATTTTGAAAATTGACCGTGCTATTGTATGCGTGTGAGGAACAGCTGATGATGGCCATAGCAAAGACAAAGAGAACGAGGCAACCATTTTACATTTTACCGCATTCAGTAGTTGATATTTGGTATTGTTTTGTGTCGACATCGATATGAATAGGCAGAAGATCTGGAAGAACGACGAATGATTTTGAACGACTCTGAGTCGAATCTTTTATTTAAAAAATCTGTTTTTAAACAAGGTGCACTTTCAGATTTTAACTCTCAGCTGGATGTTTTCATTCGCTTAGAGCTGTGTTGGACACTGCATGGAAGGTCATTTTCAAAAACCTATAATAGGAGCTCTTTTATAATGCATTAGTAAAGGTTGAGGTATGATTAATAAATGCTTTAGTGCTTAGTTATTGATATACAGTACGTTATCTAAAGTGTTACTCTGCTTATTAATTGTTATATTTAAAAAAAAAAGACTTTTGCTGCTTCAATCCACTTCAGTTTGTAAAAAAACAGTTGAGTTAACTTAATCGATTTGTGTTGGGACAACTTTTGGGAATTGGGTGGAACCTAGTAGTTAGGTTTAGGTATTGGGTAGGATTAGGGATGTAGACTAAGATCATACTTTATAAGTGCTAATAAACAGCCAGTGTTTTAATAATAGGCAGGTAATATGGTAATAGTTACAGTAATAGTGGGAATTGTTACTTAAACTAAAGTGTTACCCAAAAACATGTTTTCCCTTTTTTACATGAGTTTTTGCAGTGTGTGCATGGGTTTGTATTGGACTGTGTGCCGTGCTCTTATTATTGAATATTAATGCTGCATTTGACCTGCTATTTTTGTGTGATCTTTTTGCTATTTGTTTTGTGAAGACTAAAGACCCTCAGCTGAAGATCACTCTGAATGAATACACTTCCATCTTCACCATCACCACTAGCGGCATCACACGATTCCTGACCCTGCTGAAACCAGTGGACCGAGAGATACAGACCAACTACACATTAACGGTACCACACACACACACACACACACACACACACACACGCACACACACACACACATACAGCCTCATTTAATCTATCTACAAATATAGTGTCAATTATTGTATTATTTTATTCCTGTAATAAATAAAAATGTTTATGCATATAAGTAATAATAGCAGAGATATTATATGGCATTAGATGTATGCCAAATAAAACAAAGAAAAGTTTGTGAAATTAAAATAAAAAATATTAACATTTACATTTACTGTTGATTTTAAAATTATGCAAATTAATTTTATTTTATTTTATTTTATTTTATTTTATTTTATTTTATTTTATTTTATTTTATTTTATTTTATTTTATTTTATTTTATTTTATTTTATTTTGTTGTATATATATATATATATATTTTTTTAAATTTATTTATTATTATTTTTTTAATTTAATTAATTTATTATTTTTATTTATTGTTATTTTTTATTATTTTATTTTATTTTATTTTATTTTATTTTATTTTATTTTATTTTATTTTATTTTATTTTATTTTATTTGCTCAAATCTAATCCCATAAGATCAATGAATTAATAGATCTGCCTTTATTACTTGTTTATTTAAGTGTGTTTAATCTAATGTTTTAATCTTTTATTTGTGTTTTATGTATATTATTATTGTCATACATTACATATCATACACTGTAAAAAGCAATTAGTTGACTTTACTTAAAGAAAAGACAGTAAACTCATCTTATAATAATTAAGTAAACATTTATTATAAATTATAAGCATTAGGCAATGGGTTTACTCACTTTTTTAAAGTAAAAAAACTAATTCCTTTTTACAGCGTATAAATTATCATTATGTTATTGATGTTTAATTCTTTGTAGTATTTTTTTTTTTTTTATTGCATAAAAAACTCTATGAGTTAACTAATATTTGATTACACATAATTGCCTTTACATATTAAAGTGGCACATTTAGAGTCCCTGTCACTCAAGTCTTCTCTCTCACTTAAAATGAATAGCCGGTCACTTTAGTTCAGTCTTATGTCCCCTTGAGATTATTTACTGCTCTTGCAAGACCCAGTGTGCGTCAGCATCTGCTCTGTTGGACTCCTCCAGCATGAGCTGCGTCTCATTTATTAACAACAGGGAACGTTCTTACTTGAAGATGAATATTTCTGTCTTGAACATCAAGTTCACAGCATGCTGAGAGTTCGCTGTGATGAAGAAAACAAACGGACTGAAGCGATGCTGTTTGTTCAGGATGTGAAGTGTCTCTTCAGGACTCTCTCCATCGATTGGATCTATTGATCTGAGATTTGGACTCGAGTGTCTCTGATCTTTCCAGAATCCCTGATCTCCAAGGAGCAGTTAAAAGACAGATGGATCACAGGAGGAACATTTGAGCACTGCTTTTTGATCATTGTCTAATCGGAGAGGCAGGGTTTGTTTCACAGGCTCTTTGCTGTCTTTTGATATCAGACACGACATTAGGAATAGACCAAAATATCATGTCATTTTATTACTGTTTTAATAGCAAAATTGTGTTTTTATTTATTTATTTATTTAATTTTATTATTTTATTTTTTTGTCATTTTTTTAATGCACACAATGTACAGATTATTTAAAAAAATGTTTTTGATCATTGTCTGATCGGATAGGCAGGGTTGGTTTCACAGGCCGTTTGCTGTCTTTGATTTCAAAGATGAAATAAGAAGTAGATAGGATAATCAAAATATCATGTCGTTTTATTATTGTTTTAATGGCAATACTTTTTATTTTATTTTATTTTATTTTATTATAAATTTTTTATTTTATTTTATTATTTATTCATTTTCTTTTCGGCTTAGTCCCTTTATTAATCTGGGGTCGCCACAGCAAAATAAATGAATTTTTTTATTTATTTTTTATTTTATTTTATTTATTTTTTATTTTATTTTATTTTATTTTATTTTATTTTATTTTATTTTATTTTATTTTATTTTATTTTATTTTATTTTATTTTATTTTATTTTATTATTCATTTTTTATTTTATTTTATTATTTATTCATTTTCTTTTCGGCTTAGTCCCTTTATTAATCTGGGGTCGCCACAGCAGAATGAACCACCAACTTATCCAGCACATGTTCTACGCAGCGGATCCCCTTCCAGCCGCAACCCATCTCTGGGAAACATCCATACACACTCATTCACTACGGACAATTTAGCCTATCCAATTCACCTGTACCACATGTCTTTGGACTGTGGGGGAAACCGGAGCACCCGGAGGAAACCCACGCGAACGCAGGGAGAACATGCAAACTCCTCGAACCAGCGACCTTCTTGCTGTGAGGCGACAGCACTACCTACTGCGCCACTGCGTCGCCTTTATTTATTTGATTATTTACTTATTCAGAATCAGAATCAGAATCAGAATCGGTTTTATTGCCAAGTGTGCTTCACACACACAAGGAATTTGTTTTGGCTACAGAAGCTTCCAGTGTACATAAAGTGACAAGTGACAACACAAAATAATCTGAAAAAATAAAATAATAATAATAAAAAATGATGAACATTAAACAGATGCGGTTAGTGAAGAAACCTGGATGTTGAGTTGTATGTTATTTTTAACATTTACACATTTATGTACATAGAAACCTTGTTGATCATTAATATTTATTTTATAATTTATACTGTTTACATTTTCGCATGCCTTATTTGTTAAATAAGTGTTTTTTTCTGACAATAAACACATTGAATCTTTGAATCTTGAATCAAAACTGAATATTTTGTCAATCATTTTCTCTTTACTTGTTTCAAACCTGTTTAAGATTCTTTCTGCTGTTGAACATATAAGATTAAATGCTGAAGAATGCTGGAAACTTGTAACCTTTGACTTTTGTAGCCTTTGTTTTATCCTACTATGGAAGTCGATGGTTACCTATTTTCAGCATTCTTCAAAATATCTACTTTAGTGTTCAACAGAATAAAGAAACACATGCATGCTTTGTAACCACTTGAGGAAAGTAAATGGTTAGTATAAATTCATTTTTGTGTGAACTATCCCTTTACCTGGCTATTTACCAGGCTAGATCTATTGTTTTTTGGCCAGTTATAGTTTAGAATTTTCAGATGGCCAATCAGATTTCACCAATCCGGGCACGCCCCCTTCTCATTGCATGATTTGAGCCCTAGCAATCAGCATTAATCCATTCGAAAGGCTTAACAATAGTCTGCTTATCATCGCAAAACACGGACCTAATCACATTTAATACATTTCTTTTATATAGAACAAATGAGCTGGAACAATTGCATGAAAGGAAATTAGCTGTTCAGTTATTTGTGCTGGAGAGAGACCAGCATAATAAAAACCGCTTCCCTACTGTGTGTTTTAAGGTAAAGTTCAATCGTAAATGAAAATCCTGTTATCATTTACTCAACTCATGTCATTTATTTAATGTATTATGCTCTCTATTAAAGAAAAGATTCAGTCTAAAGCTGCGCATTTACATTTTTCTTTCAATTTATGAATAAAACACTGTGAGCTGAGGAAAAAAAAGATATACAGTGCATCCTGAAAGTATTTACAGCGCTTCACTTTTTTCCACATTTTTATGTTACAGACTTATTCCAAAATGGATTAAATTCATTTATTTCCTCAAAATTCCACACACAGCTCTAAATTGAGCTCAGGTACATTTTGTTTCCACTGATCATTCTTGAAATGTTTCAGCAGCATAATTGTAGTTCACCTGTGGTCAATTCAGTTGATTGGACATGATTTGAAAAGGCATACACCTGTCTATATAAGGTCCCAGGGTTGACAGTGCATGTCAAAGCACAAACCAAGCATGAAGACAAAGGAATTGTCTATAGACCTCTAAAACAGGATTGTCTCGAGGCACAAGGATGGGGAAGGTTACAGAAAATTTTCTGCTGCTCTGAAAGTTCCAATGAGCACAGTGGCCTCCATTATCCGTAAGTGGAAGATGTTTAAAACCACCAAGACTCTTATTTGCCGACCATCTAAGCTGAGTGATCGGGGAAGAAGTGGAATTTGAAGGACTCAGACCATAAGAAACAAAATTCTCTGGTCTGATGAGACTAAAATTTAACTCTTTGGAGTAAATGCCAGGCGTTACTTTTGGAGAAAACCAGGCACCGTTCATCACCAGGCTAATGCCATCCCTACAGTGAAGCATAGTGGTGGCAGCATGATGCTATGGCAGGCATGGGCAAACTTGATCCTCGAGGGCCGGTGTCCCTGCAGAGTTTTGCTCCAACACTAATCAAACACACCTGAACGCCCTAATTAGTGTCTTTAAGATCATTAGAAAGCTACAAGCAGGTGTGTTTGATTAGGGTTGGAGCAAAACTATGCAGGGACACCGCACCGCCAGAGCCCAGACCTAAATCCTATTGAACATCTCTGGAGAGATCTGAAAATGGCTGTACACCGTCGCTTCCGCTGTAAAGAGGAATGGGCAAAAATTCCCAAAGACAGGTGTGCCAAGCTTGTGGCATCATATTCAAAAAGACTTGAGGCTGTAATTGCTGCCAAAGGTGCATCAATAAAGTATTGAGCAAAGGCTGTGAATACTTATGTACATGTGATTTTTCAGGTTTTTTATTTTTAAGAAATTTGCAACAATTTCAAAAACTATTTTGTCACTTGGCCTTATGGGGTATTGTGTGTAGAGTTTTAAGGAAATAAATGAATTTAATCCCTTTTGGAGTAGGGATGTAACAAAAAAAAAATTTGGAAAAAGTGAAGCACCATGAATACTTTCCGGATGCACTGAATGTAAGAAAAATGTAAGTTGCTACAATTAGAGAAGCTTTTTTTCATATACAATAGCTCAATAATTCAGAGTGCACATACAAAAAGCAATAAGCATGGTTATGCTATCTGTATACTTATGTCTGATGTTTGATAAAGCAATCATGTGAGACGTTCCTACAAGGTAATCATAGCCAATCATGTTGATGATGGACTGTGGCTCAGGCACTTCAGAATGATTGAAGCAATATTTCAGATGTTGTGTGATGAGATTGATCGATTAACTGAAAATCCCATCATCTCTTAAGGCAAAGTGGTGTTTTTGTTGCACATCAAGGAGTTTATTCAGTAAATGTGTGTCTTTTTTATTATTATTTTTTTTTCAATACTATTGAATCTCATTGGATAAAATATCTGGCTTGATTGATAGTTTTTTGTTTTTTTTTAAATGCCCAAATTTTAATTTATGCGCATATTGGCATTTCCATCCAGTGTTTACAGTATGTGACTGAATGAAATTTGCATTAAAATAGGATCTGCCTGCTCTATCACATTACACAGAAATGAATAATCTGACATGTTTCTTGTCCACAACACAAGCATTTAGATGTCATAATTGTAGTGACACAGTGACCATTGTAACATACAAAATACTGTGTAGTCTAAAGCTGCATTAATGTGAAGGACACTGTTTTAAACTAAAGAACCCATTTGTGCAATATAAAGAATCCACATATTTAAAAAAAAAAAGCTCTGCGTGAATGAATTAACACATTGCTAACACGTATGCTCATGCATCTATCATGTTTATTAATGATAGCATGAATTAGCATGTTGGTAGTGTGCTTCTAGGATGATATTGTTAGCATTTTGTTTGCATGGTTTAACATGCTGTTAGCATTTCGTATGCTAGTTCCTTTGCTTTCAAGAAAGAAAACATACTGTATCTTCAACATGAATTACCATACTGCTAGCATTAATTAACACATTGCTAATGTGTTGATGTTATATTAGCAAGTAAAACAACATACAAATTGCATAAAATAGCAAGTTACTGGCATGATTACCAGTTGTCAGCATGTATGAATATGCTGGTGCATATGTTAGCATATTGTTGACATGTATGTGCTAATTGGCAGAATGTTTACCATATTGTTGTCTGTGGACTTTAAAAGTTCGCACAAATGTTCACAAACGGAATTGTGGAGAAGTTTAAATTTAAAGTGAAGGGGAAGGAATACTATCTTTGCTAAGGCATTCCAAATGGCTGCTACCATGCTGAAAAAAAAAACATATGCTGGTAAGGGGTGGCTCAGTGGTTAACACTATCACCTCACAGCAAGAAGGTTGCTGGTTTGAGTCCCAGCTGGACTAGTTGGCATTTCTGTGTGGAGCTTGCTTCTCCCTGCGTTGGCGTGGGTTTCCTCCACAGTCCAAAGACATGCGCTAAAGGTGAATTGGGTAAACAAAACTGGCTGTAGTTTAGGTGTGTGAATTAGTGTGTATGGGTGTTTCCCAGTACTGGGTTGTGGCTGGAAGGGTATCCGCTACGTAAAACATATACTAGAATAGTTGGCGGTTCATTCTACTGTGGTGACCCCTGATAAATAAAGGACTAAGCCGAAGGAAAATTACTGAATATGTTGGTAAGGTATGTTTTGATGGTTTGCTGGTTTATGCTGGTTCTTTGCTGGTTTCTTGCTGGTTCTTTCTGGTCAGGATATGACCAGCAAAAACCAGCTAGGGTAGCCCATTACTAATGATAACGATAATATCAAAACATGCCTTACCAGCATATTGATTCATTTAATCATTTTTCTTCAGCTTAGTCCCTTATTCATCAAGGGTAACCACAGCGGAATGAACTGCCAGCTATCATATTTAACACAAAGCTAGCATGGATTTGCATATTGTTAACATGGTAGTATAGCATGGTTATCATATTTTTGGCATGAATTGGCTTATTGGTGGCATGGTTAACATTTTATTAAAATATTGTTAGCATTTCTTAAGCCAATTGCTAATCTTTGAGGGAAAAAAGCACATTGCTAACATGAAATAACATGTCGCTAGCATGAAATGACACATTGCTAAATTAATGGCATTGGCTACCATGTTATTAGCATGTATTAGTGTGTAAGCAAATGTTTAGCATGTTGTTGACATGCATTAGCTAATTTTTGGCATATTGTTACAACATTGCTAATATATTGTTAGCATGAATTAGCATGTAGTATGTTCTTATGAGTTAACATGTTTTTAACATGAAATGGTTAGCATATTGCGATCTTAGCATTGTTAACATGCCCTACCCTAATTGCTGGGTTTTGAAAAAAAAATGTTCCATATAAATTCAGATTAGTCTAAATGTCTGAGCCAGGTTTGGTGGTCGTAGCTTAAAAGCTTGAGGAGAAGATGCATTTATAAGTCAAACCAACATAAATAAGGACCTTTTATTTATTAAGCATGAAAAACACAAAAAGAAGATATTTAGAAAAATGTTTGAGCTGCTCTCTTTTATAAACCGAAATTGGAACAGTTACTGGAGACCATCAGGCTCAAGAATGTGAAGTCAGTGGTGACAGAATTGTCTTTTAAAGGTCTGCTTTCGGAGCTAGGGTGAATTGTTCATGCGGTGTGTTCTTTCTGGCCGTGAGCAGTCACATCATTCACACGCGGCTCGTCTCAGGGGTTCTGCTGGACAGTTGATCCTCTGACAGGCCACAGGCTGAATTCCCATCACGATTCTCCTGACAGAAACCTTTTCCCCTTCCCCTCATCCTCTGATCCTCGCGTTCTCATTCAGCACAGCCGGCTGCAAAGAAAAATCGAAACCTAAATCTCTTTAATGTCTCAGTTGTTTCTTCTCGACAGCAAACACATTAAATGAAGAGCAAATGGACACTGATTCTGGAGTCTCCTGTTTGTCAGGAATATCACACATGCGTCTCAGAGAGTTTAAGTGGAGATTTCAGCCAGATATTCTGAGTTATGAAAGAGTTTTCCTTTGGGAGTGTCTAATACATGTGTTCTTCTGAGTGCGTGTCTTTTTCGCCTTGTTGTTTTGTTTATTCAATGTTTTAGTTTCATTGCTTATTCACTATCCATTAGGGCCATGCACAGCGAGAGGGGAAATCGGGTAACGCTGCTTTAGAAATGACAGAAACAGGGCTGCTATTTTCTGAGGCGGACGCTGAGATGTTTTTTACTCTTTGAGTTTTTGGTGTAAGATTTTATAAGTGAAGAGTGAAGTTTTTTGATCACGGAGAGATCAGATGACACAGACTTTCATGCTGTCATGAACTTTATTCTGTCTGTTGGGTTTCTCTTTATTGCTGTACAGTTATCTGACTTTTGATTATGCTTGATTGAACATGTGCCGTGTCAAGATGACTAATACCAAATACTTTACAGCATTTTCAAAGGTGTTCTGAAACTGATGGACAGCTGAAGAGCTTATTGTAGAGCTGAACTTACTGAAAGTAAATCCATACAAATGAAATATATTTTACCTGAAACGTTTTACCTGAAAAATAGTTTTTTTTAATATGTTTGATATGTTTTGATATGTTATGACACTTTGTTAATTATGTACACCTTGTATACAGTACATTGAGTCATTATTTTATTTATTTTTTCTATTGTAGGTTGTTTATTTGGTTAATAGATTAACATTTTTTAAAACTTTACTTTTGTTTTAAATGTACTTTTTTGCATTTATTTATTATTATTTTTAATTAATTTATTTAAATTTAAATTAATTTAATATTTAAATTATTTTTTTTAAATAAAATAATAATAATATAACGATGAAAATAAGATATTGCATTATTATTATTATTATTTTATTTTATTTTTTTGCAGTAGTAGATATACTAGCAAAAGTATAATTGTCATACTTTGCATTAAAATTCATATCAGAATTTTTGAATTTGCTAAAGGGGTCAAGAGCAACCTAAGTTTTTATTTTATTTTATGCGGTTCTGTGATGTCCACTTATAAAGTAAATACTTATAAAGATTTTTACTTAAAAAAACATCATACTTTAAAATAATTATTAATATTTCCTTACATTTATATAGCACTTTTTTAGACACTCAAAGCGCTTTACACATTGGGGGGGATCTCCTCATCCACCACCAGTGTGCAGCATCCACCTGGGTGATGCGACGGCAGCCATATTGCACCACACCGCACACCACACTCCAGGTGGAGAGGAGACAAGACAGAGTGATAAAGCCAATTATGATATTGGGATGGTTAGGAGGCCATGATGTATAGAGGCCTGTGAGCAAATTTGGCCAGGATGCCCTGGTTTTTAAGGACCACAGAAAGTCAGGACCTCGGTTTAAGGTTACATTTGAAAGATGTGCTCACTGAGCAGTATAGAGTCCCCATCAATATACTGGGGCGTTAGAACCCACACAGACCACAGGTTGAGCGCCCCCTGCTGGTCTCACTAACACGACTTCCTGCAGAAACCTAGCTTTGACCGGGTGCAGCCCTGCTTAGCTGTAGTGGGTGACCATGTGAGAGTTGCAGAGAGCTTGCTGCTGGCTACTAATAATTAAAAGCAATTGTTCATTTTCTGTGCTGTTTTTGACCTCGTCATCAAAATTCTATTTTTGAATGAGCCAATTGTATACTCAGAAGTAAACACCCAAAGCTCTGATTGGCTAACAGCTAAACAAGCTGTGAAGTAGAAGCACCGATCTTCTGTGTATTACATTATAGAGTAGAGCGTTCCAGAACTCGTGGTTTTGGCAGACCGCCTTTAATATAAGCTGAATGTAAAAGAATCACAAACATGTTTAGTTCTGAAATATACAGCATGTTTATAGTAGATGAGCTCTCATATGTCAAACAATTAAGAGAATTTGTGTTTCTCATTTCATGACCTTTAATAAAACAGACCATAGAGACATTTTTTTCATCTCACAGCAATAAAGTCACTGGTTTGAGTCCCAGCTGAACTAGTTGGTGTTTCTATTTGGAGTTTGCGTGTTCTCCCCAAGATCACGTGGGTTTCCTCTGGGTGCTCCAGTTTCCCCCACAGTCCAAAGACATGCAGTATAGGAGAATTTGATTAAATTGGCCGTGGTGTATGAGTGAATGTGAGTGTGTATGGATGTTTCCTAGTACTGGGTTGCAGCTGGAAGGGCATCCGATGCATATGCTGGAATAGTTGGCGGTTCATTCCGCTGTGGCGACCCCTGATAAATAAGGGACTGAGCCAAAGAAAAATGAAGGAATAAACCTACAATCCTTCCACTATTCTAAAGCAAAATCCCTCCAGCTGAAACATCCTATATCCAACTGCTTGAACCAAAAATGTGTTAATCCATTCTGTTTTAGACAGTAAAGCCAATGGAAGATCTCATATGCTCCAACATCTAAGTGGTCATTCAGGTTAAATCCAGCACATGGTCAATAGCAGAGTGTCTAATAGGAGCCTGGCACACATGAGAAGTCCACCTGGATACAAAGCAAGCTACTTGTTCTCCAAGCTCACTGTTTACGTATGCAAAAGCTCTGTTCTCCTGCTCAAACTGAGGAACCGCAGGGCTTTGATCCACATTTACTAGCTGGATCCTCTGGGGGAAAAGCTCATGGAAATGCAAGGCGAGGAACAACAGAGTAACCCACGGCTGCTGGCTCAGCATTTCTACTGCCTTTGAAAAGGAGCGCAGTGGGAGACTCTGGACAAATGTTTGCTGTGGCACTTTTAGCCGATAACATTTGTAAGCTGTCCCTTAATACTGAGAATTTGTTGTATGGAGTGTTGGCACGCTGTGCTATATGTCAGATGCTGATGAAATCAAATCAGCAGGATATACTTAAGCAGTGCACGGCACAAAAACACTCATTTTAATATCATTTTCATGGTTAAAAATGCAGAAAAAATGAAAATATAAAGAACATATAATGGATTAGGTTGCACCATAGAAACAGATTTTACATTAGCAGGTCTAATTAAAGCAGCAGACTGCGCACACACTCATTTTAGTACTTGATTTGTCATTTTATTTTTTGTTGAAATTGCACTATGAAATATTTTATTTAATACAAGAATATTATTATTATTATTATTATTATTATTATTATTATTATTATTTAAATCAGGTCTATATACTAGTAGGACTGTATGTATTGATAAAACATGCAAGTGACTAAAGATAAAAATATAAAACAATTGAAGTTACACAACAGAAAAAGGTTATAGCAATTCAGCTAGCCAATATCAAAGCAATAACACATCAATACTGCGTCAAAAATAATGTGTCACAGTGGCGCAGTGAGTAGCACGATCATCTCACAGCAAGAAGGTCACTGGTTCAAGCCTCAACTGGGTCAGTTGGCATTTCTGTGTGGAGTTTGCATGTTCTCCTCGTGATCATGTGGGTTTCCTCCGGGTGCTCCGGTTTCCCCCACATTCCAAAGACATTCCTAAGTTAAATTGTCCATAGTGTATTTGTGTGAATGAGTGGATGTTTCCCAGTGATGAGTTGCAGTTGGAAGGGCATCCACTGCGTAAAACATATGCTGGATCTATGCCGAATTAATGATGATAGTTGAATTTGTTTGTTAAATTATTTGAGTGTTGTTGAGATATTTAAATGAGTCATGTGACCGTAGTACCCAAAAGAGACTCTAGATGCACCTTATCACTGTTACCCTGATGAAGGCAGATCCTTGCCGAAACGCGTTGGTTTTTTAAGATTTAGCCATGTGAATAAAGGCTTTTTAAACTTTCCACATTATTCGAGTGCCTTGGATTGAGTCCTGTTGTTGCTTTGATGAACCCCTTACCAAAAGAGCACCGACCAAATATTTGAGTTACCCCTGAGCGCTATTTTGTTTGTTTTACTAGATTAATGTGCTGGATAAGTTGGCGTTTCATTCGCTGTGGCGAACCCATATTAATAAAAGGACTAAGCCGAAAAGAAAATAAATAAATGAATGTAAAAATTATGTACATTTAACTGAATTATTAATAGTGCTTGGCAAAGATTAATCACAAATAATTACATCCAAAATTAAAGTTTGCTTTGACAATATATTTGTGTACACTGTTTATTCACATATATATAAGGGCACGTGCCCCAGTAAAAATCGTCAGTGCCCCAGTAAATGCTTTTGAGATATGATTAACTTCATATGCAAGTTTATTTATTAAGAGTGGTAATTCCGATATAAAGACGTTATTCTCTATGTCCAACTGAACCAACACTGGTGAAAGCAATGTAGTTTAATCAAAAAGCAAACTGACGC
>NW_026613826.1:0-30386 GCF_903798145.1 Danio aesculapii | reverse complement strand
TGGGTGGAAGATCTGCCAAAGCCGCCTCCATGCCTTTCAGCCTGTTGAAACAAACAACAGTGCACATTGCCTACTTTGTATTTCAATGGAACAAATAAGGTGGTGAAGCCAAGTGGGCCAGTTTGCTTACATTGCTTGGTAAGAATCACAGGTGATGTTGACAGGGATGACCTCCAGCACTGAAGGATTGAAGCTGGCCAGCAGGACCACCAGATTGATTTGGAACCACAGCGCATAGTCACTTGTTTCAAACAGGGGAAGTTTGGGAGCCAGAGCAGTCAAGGTCAGATTCAGCATTGTCTCTCGGACAGCCACGTTTGCGATGTAGGTTATATTTTCCTGAAGGTGGGGTGAGGGTAAGAGGAGGAGGGGAAGAGGACAGGAATTTTACCACAATGGCAACAAACAAAAACAAAACATGGCCAGCTTGTTTTAAAACATTTCATTTCCGCTCATGTAGGCTAATCACTTCATAAACAAAACAAACAAACAAACAAACAAAATAACGCGACTCACCTCCTTGCTCACTTCAACAAATGTTTGAAAGAAGTTCTCAAGCTGATTCTTATCTGGGGATTTCAGGATGCTGGTCAACACCTCCTGCACCACCGTCACATTTTCTAGAGCATGGGTGGACCGATCCAACAGCAGCTCTGCTTTCTGATCAGGTGACAGGGATTCCAGAGCTGCCAACTAAGGTGAACAAAGCAAAAACACAACGCCAACAGACATTACGCCTGACAGCTGGTGCTTTGCTGCCTGCCCAACTTAGGATAAAAGCTACCTGAAGACAGAAATATGACAAATAGAAAAAACAAAGTATTTTTTATTACCACACTGATGTTCAAGGCCTTGAGGTCTGAATAACTGGCCAGCGAGGAGAATTGACCCAAGTTGATGTCAAGCCATTTAGCATCGCTTTCAGTATTCTGTCTGCAACCTGAATTTAAAAGGCAAGGGTGGAGGAAGGTCAGCCTACATCGGTACACTGCTCTGCATCTGACACACAACAACCCTGAGCCGTCAGCTGAAACAAAACTAGCAACACACGCCGTCCCGACATCAAGGAGATGCCGGAAAGGCGTGTTCTGGAAGGTCTACCTGGCGTGCTGAATTGGGCAGCAGCTGCCTTCAGGTGCCCCACCAGAACGTTGGCTATCTCCTGCCTCCTGATCGATGTCATTTTCTCGAAAGCCATTCCCAGTCCCTCAACGCTGCAGCAAAGACAAACAGGGGTGATAAGGAGGACATCTCGGTGCAGACACCCAAATGTTCTCTCTCTAATTTCAGAAACTCACATCACATGGTAGTTGGTGCAGTTGACCGTAACTGTGACCTTAAGCAGCATTTGTGTGCTGAAACTGGGCAGGATAGGAATGAGATTCTCTTCAAACCACACCACCCAATCGTGGGTCTCAAACACCTCGAACTTAGCTTCAATGATTGTGAAGGTGCGGTTCATCATCACGTCGCTCACAGTAGGGCTGATTTGAAGAATCTGCAGAGACACAACAACAAGAGCGTGAACGGCACAGCGAGGAAAAGCCCCATATTCCCGGCCTTTCTCTCCAGATCTTTCACACCACCTCAGCTACACATTTCGACAGATCGACTTGCCTCTGAAGCTGCGTTTAGTTCCATCAGAAACTCTTCCACGTTCACAAAAGAGTTGCCTTTCTCCAGCCTGTCGAACACAGCACCGATCTTATCTGTGCTGTTCAGCGCTCCAGAGCTCAGTGTGAGCTCAGCTACTTGGGTAGGGTTCAGCAGTGACAGCGATTCAAACTAAAGAACGAGATGGAAAGCAGATGTTATGACAGGTGAAGCCCCTCTCAAGTCAAAAACGGAAGAAGAATAATAAAGAAGAAGCACGGCAGGAGAAAGATATCAGTTACGCACACTGGAGAAATTTGCATTCAGTCTTTGTAAATACTCCACGGCAGCATAGCCGGAGAACTGGCCAAAGTTCTTCTCAAGCCATTCAGCGCTGCTGGTCATTTTAGCCAGACAAGCAGCATCTGCACAGAACATGGAACATTGTTGGGATTCAACAGAAGCACCGTACAAATGATTAGCAAGCTGCAATATTTGTCACAAGCTGAGACACCGAAGGATGCTTTGAGAACTACGGCAAGACGGATGAAAAATTGAGACAGTGACGGGCCTAAAAAGTACCTGTCAGGTCATCTCTGGAGAGGAAGGGTTGGATGAAAGCACGGAAGACGTCCTGTTTGGTCTCCGCCTCCATGAAGGATGCTTGATGGCTGAGAGCCAGCACCCTAAATCGAGAAAGAACAACGGCCATAATAAATTGCCAGACCTCACTCTCTGAATCAGCACTTCAGGAATTGCACAACACTGAGGTTACTTACACGGCTTGGTAGGAATCGCAGCTGAAGTTCTTGGTACTCAGGCAGGACAGAAATTCCACAGAGACAGATGGCAAGAACGGGGTCAGCCGCACCTGGAACCAGGCTGCAATGAAGCTGGCATTTGTCAGCTCTGAAGCGCTGAAGTTGCTGATGGTCACCTCTCCGATGGCATCGAGAACGCTGGATACAGGCAAACCGTTGCTGAGGTTCTGGGGAAGCAAAGGCACAAATGTCAACACAGAGCTCCACAGCAGCGCTTGACTTCCGTCTGGGCAAAAGCAGGGCTGCACCTACCTGGCTGGAGTACGCGGACAGCGCATTCTCCAAAACTCCAGCAACTTTCTGGAACAAAAGCTTCCATGTCTCTGTGCTGTTGCTCATGACGGTTGCCGCCTTGCAAGTCAGCAGTTTGTTGAGGTTGTCAGAGGACAGAGAGGATGCAACCTTTGGAGGGAGAGGACAGATTTGTGGCATTGCAAAAACAGGACTCTTTGCAAAGGTTGGCAAATGGGTGCACGGTTCGCGAAAGACTTACTGAAGAGCAGGCATATTCAGAAAGGCTAAAGTTGCACAAGGGAGCAGAGACACTGCCTGACGGCTGAAGTTGTACACTGCAAGACACAAAAGCATGATTTCCATTTACACCCCTATCTCAAAGCCTACCGCAATGCAAGACACCACAATGAAACTCACCTGTTAACACCTGCACATAGCGTCTTTTCTGCAAAGAAAGAGCAAAAAATGATCAGATGAAGATCTTTATAGCCATCTCGCAATTTTATAGCAAATTAAAAATGAACAAATTATTCATTTTAGTCTCAAAACCCAGGATAGCAATGTTTATTCGGACTTACCATCGACTAATGTTTCTTCACACTAGTGAGATGGAAGGTAAAGCAAGAAGAGAAGAGATAGCAATTAGCAACGGCTTTTCCCAACTCAAACAGAACGGCAAAAAATTAAGTACTTACAACTGCGGTAGGGGACACGCTGGGGGGAGTGGTAGGAGGCGTGCAGCCTGAAGAGTAGCCAAGACATAAGAGATATCGGTCAACGGGAGGGCACTTTCATATCAATTACGTTCAAACACTTTTCGTCGCAACTGTTTGGCTCTGCCAACCGACAATGCATTGCTTATTTCTTCCAGTAGTATTACATAGACCATACCTTCTGGTGGTGACTTTTGAAGTTTGTCTACACTCAGCTTGAGCTGTTCTCCAACTTGGGGTGGAAGATCTGCCAAAGCCGCCTCCATGCCTTTCAGCCTGTTGAAACAAACAACAGTGCACATTGCCTACTTTGTATTTCAATGGAACAAATAAGGTGGTGAAGCCAAGTGGGCCAGTTTGCTTACATTGCTTGGTAAGAATCACAGGTGATGTTGACAGGGATGACCTCCAGCACTGAAGGATTGAAGCTGGCCAGCAGGACCACCAGATTGATTTGGAACCACAGCGCATAGTCACTTGTTTCAAACAGGGGAAGTTTGGGAGCCAGAGCCGTCAAGGTCAGATTCAGCATTGTCTCTCGGACAGCCACGTTTGCGATGTAGGTTATATTTTCCTGAAGGTGGGGTGAGGGTAAGAGGAGGAGGGGAAGAGGACAGGAATTTTACCACAATGGCAACAAACAAAAACAAAACATGGCCAGCTTGTTTTAAAACATTTCATTTCCGCTCATGTAGGCTAATCACTTCATAAACAAAACAAACAAACAAACAAACAAAATAACGCGACTCACCTCCTTGCTCACTTCAACAAATGTTTGAAAGAAGTTCTCAAGCTGATTCTTATCTGGGGATTTCAGGATGCTGGTCAACACCTCCTGCACCACCGTCACATTTTCTAGAGCATGGGTGGACCGATCCAACAGCAGCTCTGCTTTCTGATCAGGTGACAGGGATTCCAGAGCTGCCAACTAAGGTGAACAAAGCAAAAACACAACGCCAACAGACATTACGCCTGACAGCTGGTGCTTTGCTGCCTGCCCAACTTAGGATAAAAGCTACCTGAAGACAGAAATATGACAAATAGAAAAAACAAAGTATTTTTTATTACCACACTGATGTTCAAGGCCTTGAGGTCTGAATAACTGGCCAGCGAGGAGAATTGACCCAAGTTGATGTCAAGCCATTTAGCATCGCTTTCAGTATTCTGTCTGCAACCTGAATTTAAAAGGCAAGGGTGGAGGAAGGTCAGCCTACATCGGTACACTGCTCTGCATCTGACACACAACAACCCTGAGCCGTCAGCTGAAACAAAACTAGCAACACACGCCGTCCCGACATCAAGGAGATGCCGGAAAGGCGTGTTCTGGAAGGTCTACCTGGCGTGCTGAATTGGGCAGCAGCTGCCTTCAGGTGCCCCACCAGAACGTTGGCTATCTCCTGCCTCCTGATCGATGTCATTTTCTCGAAAGCCATTCCCAGTCCCTCAACGCTGCAGCAAAGACAAACAGGGGTGATAAGGAGGACATCTCGGTGCAGACACCCAAATGTTCTCTCTCTAATTTCAGAAACTCACATCACATGGTAGTTGGTGCAGTTGACCGTAACTGTGACCTTAAGCAGCATTTGTGTGCTGAAACTGGGCAGGATAGGAATGAGATTCTCTTCAAACCACACCACCCAATCGTGGGTCTCAAACACCTCGAACTTAGCTTCAATGATTGTGAAGGTGCGGTTCATCATCACGTCGCTCACAGTAGGGCTGATTTGAAGAATCTGCAGAGACACAACAACAAGAGCGTGAACGGCACAGCGAGGAAAAGCCCCATATTCCCGGCCTTTCTCTCCAGATCTTTCACACCACCTCAGCTACACATTTCGACAGATCGACTTGCCTCTGAAGCTGCGTTTAGTTCCATCAGAAACTCTTCCACGTTCACAAAAGAGTTGCCTTTCTCCAGCCTGTCGAACACAGCACCGATCTTATCTGTGCTGTTCAGCGCTCCAGAGCTCAGTGTGAGCTCAGCTACTTGGGTAGGGTTCAGCAGTGACAGCGATTCAAACTAAAGAACGAGATGGAAAGCAGATGTTATGACAGGTGAAGCCCCTCTCAAGTCAAAAACGGAAGAAGAATAATAAAGAAGAAGCACGGCAGGAGAAAGATATCAGTTACGCACACTGGAGAAATTTGCATTCAGTCTTTGTAAATACTCCACGGCAGCATAGCCGGAGAACTGGCCAAAGTTCTTCTCAAGCCATTCAGCGCTGCTGGTCATTTTAGCCAGACAAGCAGCATCTGCACAGAACATGGAACATTGTTGGGATTCAACAGAAGCACCGTACAAATGATTAGCAAGCTGCAATATTTGTCACAAGCTGAGACACCGAAGGATGCTTTGAGAACTACGGCAAGACGGATGAAAAATTGAGACAGTGACGGGCCTAAAAAGTACCTGTCAGGTCATCTCTGGAGAGGAAGGGTTGGATGAAAGCACGGAAGACGTCCTGTTTGGTCTCCGCCTCCATGAAGGATGCTTGATGGCTGAGAGCCAGCACCCTAAATCGAGAAAGAACAACGGCCATAATAAATTGCCAGACCTCACTCTCTGAATCAGCACTTCAGGAATTGCACAACACTGAGGTTACTTACACGGCTTGGTAGGAATCGCAGCTGAAGTTCTTGGTACTCAGGCAGGACAGAAATTCCACAGAGACAGATGGCAAGAACGGGGTCAGCCGCACCTGGAACCAGGCTGCAATGAAGCTGGCATTTGTCAGCTCTGAAGCGCTGAAGTTGCTGATGGTCACCTCTCCGATGGCATCGAGAACGCTGGATACAGGCAAACCGTTGCTGAGGTTCTGGGGAAGCAAAGGCACAAATGTCAACACAGAGCTCCACAGCAGCGCTTGACTTCCGTCTGGACAAAAGCAGGGCTGCACCTACCTGGCTGGAGTACGCGGACAGCGCATTCTCCAAAACTCCAGCAACTTTCTGGAACAAAAGCTTCCATGTCTCTGTGCTGTTGCTCATGACGGTTGCCGCCTTGCAAGTCAGCAGTTTGTTGAGGTTGTCAGAGGACAGAGAGGATGCAACCTTTGGAGGGAGAGGACAGATTTGTGGCATTGCAAAAACAGGACTCTTTGCAAAGGTTGGCAAATGGGTGCACGGTTCGCGAAAGACTTACTGAAGAGCAGGCATATTCAGAAAGGCTAAAGTTGCACAAGGGAGCAGAGACACTGCCTGACGGCTGAAGTTGTACACTGCAAGACACAAAAGCATGATTTCCATTTACACCCCTATCTCAAAGCCTACCGCAATGCAAGACACCACAATGAAACTCACCTGTTAACACCTGCACATAGCGTCTTTTCTGCAAAGAAAGAGCAAAAAATGATCAGATGAAGATCTTTATAGCCATCTCGCAATTTTATAGCAAATTGAAAATGAACAAATTATTCATTTTAGTCTCAAAACCCAGGATAGCAATGTTTATTCGGACTTACCATCGACTAATGTTTCTTCACACTAGTGAGATGGAAGGTAAAGCAAGAAGAGAAGAGATAGCAATTAGCAACGGCTTTTCCCAACTCAAACAGAACGGCAAAAAATTAAGTACTTACAACTGCGGTAGGGGACACGCTGGGGGGAGTGGTAGGAGGCGTGCAGCCTGAAGAGTAGCCAAGACATAAGAGATATCGGTCAACGGGAGGGCACTTTCATATCAATTACGTTCAAACACTTTTCGTCGCAACTGTTTGGCTCTGCCAACCGACAATGCATTGCTTATTTCTTCCAGTAGTATTACATAGACCATACCTTCTGGTGGTGACTTTTGAAGTTTGTCTACACTCAGCTTGAGCTGTTCTCCAACTTGGGGTGGAAGATCTGCCAAAGCCGCCTCCATGCCTTTCAGCCTGTTGAAACAAACAACAGTGCACATTGCCTACTTTGTATTTCAATGGAACAAATAAGGTGGTGAAGCCAAGTGGGCCAGTTTGCTTACATTGCTTGGTAAGAATCACAGGTGATGTTGACAGGGATGACCTCCAGCACTGAAGGATTGAAGCTGGCCAGCAGGACCACCAGATTGATTTGGAACCACAGCGCATAGTCACTTGTTTCAAACAGGGGAAGTTTGGGAGCCAGAGCCGTCAAGGTCAGATTCAGCATTGTCTCTCGGACAGCCACGTTTGCGATGTAGGTTATATTTTCCTGAAGGTGGGGTGAGGGTAAGAGGAGGAGGGGAAGAGGACAGGAATTTTACCACAATGGCAACAAACAAAAACAAAACATGGCCAGCTTGTTTTAAAACATTTCATTTCCGCTCATGTAGGCTAATCACTTCATAAACAAAACAAACAAACAAACAAACAAAATAACGCGACTCACCTCCTTGCTCACTTCAACAAATGTTTGAAAGAAGTTCTCAAGCTGATTCTTATCTGGGGATTTCAGGATGCTGGTCAACACCTCCTGCACCACCGTCACATTTTCTAGAGCATGGGTGGACCGATCCAACAGCAGCTCTGCTTTCTGATCAGGTGACAGGGATTCCAGAGCTGCCAACTAAGGTGAACAAAGCAAAAACACAACGCCAACAGACATTACGCCTGACAGCTGGTGCTTTGCTGCCTGCCCAACTTAGGATAAAAGCTACCTGAAGACAGAAATATGACAAATAGAAAAAACAAAGTATTTTTTATTACCACACTGATGTTCAAGGCCTTGAGGTCTGAATAACTGGCCAGCGAGGAGAATTGACCCAAGTTGATGTCAAGCCATTTAGCATCGCTTTCAGTATTCTGTCTGCAACCTGAATTTAAAAGGCAAGGGTGGAGGAAGGTCAGCCTACATCGGTACACTGCTCTGCATCTGACACACAACAACCCTGAGCCGTCAGCTGAAACAAAACTAGCAACACACGCCGTCCCGACATCAAGGAGATGCCGGAAAGGCGTGTTCTGGAAGGTCTACCTGGCGTGCTGAATTGGGCAGCAGCTGCCTTCAGGTGCCCCACCAGAACGTTGGCTATCTCCTGCCTCCTGATCGATGTCATTTTCTCGAAAGCCATTCCCAGTCCCTCAACGCTGCAGCAAAGACAAACAGGGGTGATAAGGAGGACATCTCGGTGCAGACACCCAAATGTTCTCTCTCTAATTTCAGAAACTCACATCACATGGTAGTTGGTGCAGTTGACCGTAACTGTGACCTTAAGCAGCATTTGTGTGCTGAAACTGGGCAGGATAGGAATGAGATTCTCTTCAAACCACACCACCCAATCGTGGGTCTCAAACACCTCGAACTTAGCTTCAATGATTGTGAAGGTGCGGTTCATCATCACGTCGCTCACAGTAGGGCTGATTTGAAGAATCTGCAGAGACACAACAACAAGAGCGTGAACGGCACAGCGAGGAAAAGCCCCATATTCCCGGCCTTTCTCTCCAGATCTTTCACACCACCTCAGCTACACATTTCGACAGATCGACTTGCCTCTGAAGCTGCGTTTAGTTCCATCAGAAACTCTTCCACGTTCACAAAAGAGTTGCCTTTCTCCAGCCTGTCGAACACAGCACCGATCTTATCTGTGCTGTTCAGCGCTCCAGAGCTCAGTGTGAGCTCAGCTACTTGGGTAGGGTTCAGCAGTGACAGCGATTCAAACTAAAGAACGAGATGGAAAGCAGATGTTATGACAGGTGAAGCCCCTCTCAAGTCAAAAACGGAAGAAGAATAAAAAAGAAGAAGCACGGCAGGAGAAAGATATCAGTTACGCACACTGGAGAAATTTGCATTCAGTCTTTGTAAATACTCCACGGCAGCATAGCCGGAGAACTGGCCAAAGTTCTTCTCAAGCCATTCAGCGCTGCTGGTCATTTTAGCCAGACAAGCAGCATCTGCACAGAACATGGAACATTGTTGGGATTCAACAGAAGCACCGTACAAATGATTAGCAAGCTGCAATATTTGTCACAAGCTGAGACACCGAAGGATGCTTTGAGAACTACGGCAAGACGGATGAAAAATTGAGACAGTGACGGGCCTAAAAAGTACCTGTCAGGTCATCTCTGGAGAGGAAGGGTTGGATGAAAGCACGGAAGACGTCCTGTTTGGTCTCCGCCTCCATGAAGGATGCTTGATGGCTGAGAGCCAGCACCCTAAATCGAGAAAGAACAACGGCCATAATAAATTGCCAGACCTCACTCTCTGAATCAGCACTTCAGGAATTGCACAACACTGAGGTTACTTACACGGCTTGGTAGGAATCGCAGCTGAAGTTCTTGGTACTCAGGCAGGACAGAAATTCCACAGAGACAGATGGCAAGAACGGGGTCAGCCGCACCTGGAACCAGGCTGCAATGAAGCTGGCATTTGTCAGCTCTGAAGCGCTGAAGTTGCTGATGGTCACCTCTCCGATGGCATCGAGAACGCTGGATACAGGCAAACCGTTGCTGAGGTTCTGGGGAAGCAAAGGCACAAATGTCAACACAGAGCTCCACAGCAGCGCTTGACTTCCGTCTGGACAAAAGCAGGGCTGCACCTACCTGGCTGGAGTACGCGGACAGCGCATTCTCCAAAACTCCAGCAACTTTCTGGAACAAAAGCTTCCATGTCTCTGTGCTGTTGCTCATGACGGTTGCCGCCTTGCAAGTCAGCAGTTTGTTGAGGTTGTCAGAGGACAGAGAGGATGCAACCTTTGGAGGGAGAGGACAGATTTGTGGCATTGCAAAAACAGGACTCTTTGCAAAGGTTGGCAAATGGGTGCACGGTTCGCGAAAGACTTACTGAAGAGCAGGCATATTCAGAAAGGCTAAAGTTGCACAAGGGAGCAGAGACACTGCCTGACGGCTGAAGTTGTACACTGCAAGACACAAAAGCATGATTTCCATTTACACCCCTATCTCAAAGCCTACCGCAATGCAAGACACCACAATGAAACTCACCTGTTAACACCTGCACATAGCGTCTTTTCTGCAAAGAAAGAGCAAAAAATGATCAGATGAAGATCTTTATAGCCATCTCGCAATTTTATAGCAAATTGAAAATGAACAAATTATTCATTTTAGTCTCAAAACCCAGGATAGCAATGTTTATTCGGACTTACCATCGACTAATGTTTCTTCACACTAGTGAGATGGAAGGTAAAGCAAGAAGAGAAGAGATAGCAATTAGCAACGGCTTTTCCCAACTCAAACAGAACGGCAAAAAATTAAGTACTTACAACTGCGGTAGGGGACACGCTGGGGGGAGTGGTAGGAGGCGTGCAGCCTGAAGAGTAGCCAAGACATAAGAGATATCGGTCAACGGGAGGGCACTTTCATATCAATTACGTTCAAACACTTTTCGTCGCAACTGTTTGGCTCTGCCAACCGACAATGCATTGCTTATTTCTTCCAGTAGTATTACATAGACCATACCTTCTGGTGGTGACTTTTGAAGTTTGTCTACACTCAGCTTGAGCTGTTCTCCAACTTGGGGTGGAAGATCTGCCAAAGCCGCCTCCATGCCTTTCAGCCTGTTGAAACAAACAACAGTGCACATTGCCTACTTTGTATTTCAATGGAACAAATAAGGTGGTGAAGCCAAGTGGGCCAGTTTGCTTACATTGCTTGGTAAGAATCACAGGTGATGTTGACAGGGATGACCTCCAGCACTGAAGGATTGAAGCTGGCCAGCAGGACCACCAGATTGATTTGGAACCACAGCGCATAGTCACTTGTTTCAAACAGGGGAAGTTTGGGAGCCAGAGCCGTCAAGGTCAGATTCAGCATTGTCTCTCGGACAGCCACGTTTGCGATGTAGGTTATATTTTCCTGAAGGTGGGGTGAGGGTAAGAGGAGGAGGGGAAGAGGACAGGAATTTTACCACAATGGCAACAAACAAAAACAAAACATGGCCAGCTTGTTTTAAAACATTTCATTTCCGCTCATGTAGGCTAATCACTTCATAAACAAAACAAACAAACAAACAAACAAAATAACGCGACTCACCTCCTTGCTCACTTCAACAAATGTTTGAAAGAAGTTCTCAAGCTGATTCTTATCTGGGGATTTCAGGATGCTGGTCAACACCTCCTGCACCACCGTCACATTTTCTAGAGCATGGGTGGACCGATCCAACAGCAGCTCTGCTTTCTGATCAGGTGACAGGGATTCCAGAGCTGCCAACTAAGGTGAACAAAGCAAAAACACAACGCCAACAGACATTACGCCTGACAGCTGGTGCTTTGCTGCCTGCCCAACTTAGGATAAAAGCTACCTGAAGACAGAAATATGACAAATAGAAAAAACAAAGTATTTTTTATTACCACACTGATGTTCAAGGCCTTGAGGTCTGAATAACTGGCCAGCGAGGAGAATTGACCCAAGTTGATGTCAAGCCATTTAGCATCGCTTTCAGTATTCTGTCTGCAACCTGAATTTAAAAGGCAAGGGTGGAGGAAGGTCAGCCTACATCGGTACACTGCTCTGCATCTGACACACAACAACCCTGAGCCGTCAGCTGAAACAAAACTAGCAACACACGCCGTCCCGACATCAAGGAGATGCCGGAAAGGCGTGTTCTGGAAGGTCTACCTGGCGTGCTGAATTGGGCAGCAGCTGCCTTCAGGTGCCCCACCAGAACGTTGGCTATCTCCTGCCTCCTGATCGATGTCATTTTCTCGAAAGCCATTCCCAGTCCCTCAACGCTGCAGCAAAGACAAACAGGGGTGATAAGGAGGACATCTCGGTGCAGACACCCAAATGTTCTCTCTCTAATTTCAGAAACTCACATCACATGGTAGTTGGTGCAGTTGACCGTAACTGTGACCTTAAGCAGCATTTGTGTGCTGAAACTGGGCAGGATAGGAATGAGATTCTCTTCAAACCACACCACCCAATCGTGGGTCTCAAACACCTCGAACTTAGCTTCAATGATTGTGAAGGTGCGGTTCATCATCACGTCGCTCACAGTAGGGCTGATTTGAAGAATCTGCAGAGACACAACAACAAGAGCGTGAACGGCACAGCGAGGAAAAGCCCCATATTCCCGGCCTTTCTCTCCAGATCTTTCACACCACCTCAGCTACACATTTCGACAGATCGACTTGCCTCTGAAGCTGCGTTTAGTTCCATCAGAAACTCTTCCACGTTCACAAAAGAGTTGCCTTTCTCCAGCCTGTCGAACACAGCACCGATCTTATCTGTGCTGTTCAGCGCTCCAGAGCTCAGTGTGAGCTCAGCTACTTGGGTAGGGTTCAGCAGTGACAGCGATTCAAACTAAAGAACGAGATGGAAAGCAGATGTTATGACAGGTGAAGCCCCTCTCAAGTCAAAAACGGAAGAAGAATAAAAAAGAAGAAGCACGGCAGGAGAAAGATATCAGTTACGCACACTGGAGAAATTTGCATTCAGTCTTTGTAAATACTCCACGGCAGCATAGCCGGAGAACTGGCCAAAGTTCTTCTCAAGCCATTCAGCGCTGCTGGTCATTTTAGCCAGACAAGCAGCATCTGCACAGAACATGGAACATTGTTGGGATTCAACAGAAGCACCGTACAAATGATTAGCAAGCTGCAATATTTGTCACAAGCTGAGACACCGAAGGATGCTTTGAGAACTACGGCAAGACGGATGAAAAATTGAGACAGTGACGGGCCTAAAAAGTACCTGTCAGGTCATCTCTGGAGAGGAAGGGTTGGATGAAAGCACGGAAGACGTCCTGTTTGGTCTCCGCCTCCATGAAGGATGCTTGATGGCTGAGAGCCAGCACCCTAAATCGAGAAAGAACAACGGCCATAATAAATTGCCAGACCTCACTCTCTGAATCAGCACTTCAGGAATTGCACAACACTGAGGTTACTTACACGGCTTGGTAGGAATCGCAGCTGAAGTTCTTGGTACTCAGGCAGGACAGAAATTCCACAGAGACAGATGGCAAGAACGGGGTCAGCCGCACCTGGAACCAGGCTGCAATGAAGCTGGCATTTGTCAGCTCTGAAGCGCTGAAGTTGCTGATGGTCACCTCTCCGATGGCATCGAGAACGCTGGATACAGGCAAACCGTTGCTGAGGTTCTGGGGAAGCAAAGGCACAAATGTCAACACAGAGCTCCACAGCAGCGCTTGACTTCCGTCTGGGCAAAAGCAGGGCTGCACCTACCTGGCTGGAGTACGCGGACAGCGCATTCTCCAAAACTCCAGCAACTTTCTGGAACAAAAGCTTCCATGTCTCTGTGCTGTTGCTCATGACGGTTGCCGCCTTGCAAGTCAGCAGTTTGTTGAGGTTGTCAGAGGACAGAGAGGATGCAACCTTTGGAGGGAGAGGACAGATTTGTGGCATTGCAAAAACAGGACTCTTTGCAAAGGTTGGCAAATGGGTGCACGGTTCGCGAAAGACTTACTGAAGAGCAGGCATATTCAGAAAGGCTAAAGTTGCACAAGGGAGCAGAGACACTGCCTGACGGCTGAAGTTGTACACTGCAAGACACAAAAGCATGATTTCCATTTACACCCCTATCTCAAAGCCTACCGCAATGCAAGACACCACAATGAAACTCACCTGTTAACACCTGCACATAGCGTCTTTTCTGCAAAGAAAGAGCAAAAAATGATCAGATGAAGATCTTTATAGCCATCTCGCAATTTTATAGCAAATTGAAAATGAACAAATTATTCATTTTAGTCTCAAAACCCAGGATAGCAATGTTTATTCGGACTTACCATCGACTAATGTTTCTTCACACTGGTGAGATGGAAGGTAAAGCAAGAAGAGAAGAGATAGCAATTAGCAACGGCTTTTCCCAACTCAAACAGAACGGCAAAAAATTAAGTACTTACAACTGCGGTAGGGGACACGCTGGGGGGAGTGGTAGGAGGCGTGCAGCCTGAAGAGTAGCCAAGACATAAGAGATATCGGTCAACGGGAGGGCACTTTCATATCAATTACGTTCAAACACTTTTCGTCGCAACTGTTTGGCTCTGCCAACCGACAATGCATTGCTTATTTCTTCCAGTAGTATTACATAGACCATACCTTCTGGTGGTGACTTTTGAAGTTTGTCTACACTCAGCTTGAGCTGTTCTCCAACTTGGGGTGGAAGATCTGCCAAAGCCGCCTCCATGCCTTTCAGCCTGTTGAAACAAACAACAGTGCACATTGCCTACTTTGTATTTCAATGGAACAAATAAGGTGGTGAAGCCAAGTGGGCCAGTTTGCTTACATTGCTTGGTAAGAATCACAGGTGATGTTGACAGGGATGACCTCCAGCACTGAAGGATTGAAGCTGGCCAGCAGGACCACCAGATTGATTTGGAACCACAGCGCATAGTCACTTGTTTCAAACAGGGGAAGTTTGGGAGCCAGAGCCGTCAAGGTCAGATTCAGCATTGTCTCTCGGACAGCCACGTTTGCGATGTAGGTTATATTTTCCTGAAGGTGGGGTGAGGGTAAGAGGAGGAGGGGAAGAGGACAGGAATTTTACCACAATGGCAACAAACAAAAACAAAACATGGCCAGCTTGTTTTAAAACATTTCATTTCCGCTCATGTAGGCTAATCACTTCATAAACAAAACAAACAAACAAACAAACAAAATAACGCGACTCACCTCCTTGCTCACTTCAACAAATGTTTGAAAGAAGTTCTCAAGCTGATTCTTATCTGGGGATTTCAGGATGCTGGTCAACACCTCCTGCACCACCGTCACATTTTCTAGAGCATGGGTGGACCGATCCAACAGCAGCTCTGCTTTCTGATCAGGTGACAGGGATTCCAGAGCTGCCAACTAAGGTGAACAAAGCAAAAACACAACGCCAACAGACATTACGCCTGACAGCTGGTGCTTTGCTGCCTGCCCAACTTAGGATAAAAGCTACCTGAAGACAGAAATATGACAAATAGAAAAAACAAAGTATTTTTTATTACCACACTGATGTTCAAGGCCTTGAGGTCTGAATAACTGGCCAGCGAGGAGAATTGACCCAAGTTGATGTCAAGCCATTTAGCATCGCTTTCAGTATTCTGTCTGCAACCTGAATTTAAAAGGCAAGGGTGGAGGAAGGTCAGCCTACATCGGTACACTGCTCTGCATCTGACACACAACAACCCTGAGCCGTCAGCTGAAACAAAACTAGCAACACACGCCGTCCCGACATCAAGGAGATGCCGGAAAGGCGTGTTCTGGAAGGTCTACCTGGCGTGCTGAATTGGGCAGCAGCTGCCTTCAGGTGCCCCACCAGAACGTTGGCTATCTCCTGCCTCCTGATCGATGTCATTTTCTCGAAAGCCATTCCCAGTCCCTCAACGCTGCAGCAAAGACAAACAGGGGTGATAAGGAGGACATCTCGGTGCAGACACCCAAATGTTCTCTCTCTAATTTCAGAAACTCACATCACATGGTAGTTGGTGCAGTTGACCGTAACTGTGACCTTAAGCAGCATTTGTGTGCTGAAACTGGGCAGGATAGGAATGAGATTCTCTTCAAACCACACCACCCAATCGTGGGTCTCAAACACCTCGAACTTAGCTTCAATGATTGTGAAGGTGCGGTTCATCATCACGTCGCTCACAGTAGGGCTGATTTGAAGAATCTGCAGAGACACAACAACAAGAGCGTGAACGGCACAGCGAGGAAAAGCCCCATATTCCCGGCCTTTCTCTCCAGATCTTTCACACCACCTCAGCTACACATTTCGACAGATCGACTTGCCTCTGAAGCTGCGTTTAGTTCCATCAGAAACTCTTCCACGTTCACAAAAGAGTTGCCTTTCTCCAGCCTGTCGAACACAGCACCGATCTTATCTGTGCTGTTCAGCGCTCCAGAGCTCAGTGTGAGCTCAGCTACTTGGGTAGGGTTCAGCAGTGGTAATGATATGAGAAACTGAATCAAATTGAAGACAGCAGTTTTATTAACAATTGAGACATTAAAGAACAACAATGTTGTCAATGGAAAACATGAATGTCTACTTACATTGTAAAAATCTCTGTTTAGAGTTTGAAGGTCCTTTAAGGTGGCATAGTTGGTGAACTCACCAAAATTCTCTTTGAGCCAGTCAGCGCTGCTTATATTGTTAGAAATACAGGCAGCATCTGGATTTAACATAGAATATTGAAGAAATGTGAAGATTTTTTTTTTTGAAACAGCAATCTAATGAACATAATAGTTTATTTTTGTTTAATCAACATATCAGTTTTGTGCTCTCAAAAGCCCTTTTTAACACATCACTAAAATAAAAAAATCCACACCTGAATGTTGTCTAGACAAGAATGGCTTAATGAATTGGGTGTAGATGGAGGACTGTATTGTCTCATTGATTTGCGTTCCCTGCTCACTGAGTGTTATGACTCTATATACAAAAACAAACATTGATGGTCAAGCCACATTTTCATTTTGTTTCTTTGTAACATCAGAGCATTCAGAATCCATTTCTCATACATTTCCTGGAAGGTGACACATGAAAAGTTTATCTTGCTCATGTTGTAGATGAAGTCTGAGCTCACGAACGGGAGGATTGGAATCAGCTTGACACACAGCCATGACTGAACAAACTCCACGTTCTGCGCATTCTCCGCAGTCAGTGTGGCTAAAGTACCAAACGTGTCAGTAATGTTCTCGATTGAAGAAACTCCCTGAATGACAAAAAATAAAAAGATGTTTCATCACTCACATCACAGACAATCCTAAGTGAATAACAGTTCAAGAAGCAATGGAGCATCCAGGCCGTAGAAACTAATTGCAGTTATCACTGATAAATTATGATAATTCGGCTGATTGCAAGCATGAAAGAAAATTATTTCAGAAATAAAAATCTGAGCACACAAAATGTGAATAAAACTCTATATAGATGATAATTAGCAAAGCAGGATTGTTTTCCAGCAGAGGAATAAATGTGGTTAAATGTGCTTTTCTTACAAGGAGAAACACAACATTTAGTGTGGACGAACAATCTTTCCAAGCTCATTTTGTAGAATTGAAGGCTCTCTTGAGAAAAACTAGTTTTGCTGTTTGATAAACATTGTAGTTGGTTTGCAGTGTTATCCACTGTGTTTAGAATCTGGATTTGAAAACAAAAAGTCATGAATCATGACCATTTAAATAGGACACCGTCAAGCATCTCTTATGGAGATATTGCAGGATTTTCTCTTAAGCCCTTCAGCCGTGTGTTTTAGCGTCCATAGTTTTTATTAAAATAATGATGATCCATACTGTAAAAGATCTGTGGCAAATATCAATAATGAAAAACTACAGGACAGTGACATTTGTCAGTTTATAGTCATTTCTGAAAAGTTGTGATAGCTTGTAATTCTGTATTTTAATTATTTTCTTCTGTTTTGCATTTTATTCCTTGTTCTTCATTTTGAGGATTCATATTTCTTGTTTATATTGTCGTCTTTTCCACATAAATTTACCCAAACGGATTAAGAATTAAAATTAGACAGCATAGGCTAAAATTACAAACTGAATGTACTTTTATCTCTTATGTCCATTACTAAATAAATAAATTAGACATGAGATATATTGCCTATTGACCATCCCTTTGACTATCTCAACTTGAGCTATGAAAAACAAAAACAACAACAGCATATTTTGGTTCCAACTGGACCTGTTATTAATAGCTCTTTATATATTGTATTACATAACATTTTTGTAATATTTGTTAAAAACTCCAATGCTGTGTATACCATGTTAGGTTAGTGGGCTTCATCACAGCACTTATAATACTAATATAAATATATTGTGACTCTTTTGTTGATCTGATTGCTTCTATTGTTCTTCTGTTTTACAAGATTCTTTGGATAAAATCATCTGCTAGACAAATATATGTAAATATAAATCAAATCAGTATTTGAATAACATCACAATGCTTCACAAAGCTTAATAACAGGCAGATTTCCTGAAAGTGTCCTGAGAATGTTGCCACAGGTCATAAGGGTTTAGTCTGTCTCATCTCATCTTTCTATAATCATACAACAATCCCTCTGGTTTAAAGCAAAAATGAGATGTCTGAAAACGTGCACTGCTTTTCATTACAGTGTTTTTATTTTATTAACATGTTTATTCAGAAGGGATGGATTAAAAGTGACAGTAAAGACATTTATGATGTTATAAATACCTTCTGAACTTCTGAAAAATACACCTCGTTTCTCAAATCTATTGAGCGACAATATTGACAATAACCTGAAATATTTCATTAGATTATACTGAGTTCTGGAGGATCCGACTTGTTTCTGAAGACTGAAGTAATGATGCAGAAGGTTGTGCTATAAACTACATTTTGAAATGTATTACAATCGAAACTGTTCCTTTACATTTGCATAGCATTTAAAAATATCTTTGATCCAACAACGCAGAAAAGACAGAAAAACCAAAGCTAATCCAAGAAAACCTTAATAAAAAGAGGCAGATGCCTACTGGCTTTTGAAAGGTTATTTAAAGTGACAGCCATTTTAAAATGTTAATATTTCATCTTTATATATAAGCGATGTATTACACAATACCACAAACGCCACCGCTTAAACTGTAGACTCTGAGTATGCTTGTCCTCCTTTATAGTAGTGCAGATTGATAGGAATTAAGCCTCAATGGCTTCACACCGAACCGAAGCTTGATTTAGATTTCTGAGCCTGGTTACATCAACTATGTTTATGATCAATCGCTTGCTGTATTCCTCATTTATAAATTAGGGTTAGGATAATACAGTGTTTCCTAACCCTGCTCCTGAAGGCACACCAATAGTACACATTTTCAACATCTCCATAAACAAACACACCTGAATCAACTCATCAGATCATAAGAAGAGACTCCAAAACCTGAAGGTAATGGGTCAGATGAGGGAGACATCCAAAATATGTGCCTCCAGGAACAGGGTTGGGACATATTAATATTATTATCAATGCCTAGTGTATCAGTTTAACAACAACGATTGCAACATTGAATTGTTTTATGAGCAGAGTTGGAGAAGTAGCAGAGAGAGAGAGTTCACTCACCAGAGAGCTGAAGTTTCTGAGATGAATGGGATTACAGCGGTCCAGGGTTTGATTGTTGGTGCTTCTGTAACAGTAGGAAATAAGGGATTTTTAGATTTACACCAAATACAATCTCTGAATGTTAATCAAGATGAATACTTACGGAGTAGTGAGACTGCATGATTCTGTTTCTAGAGAAAAAACAATGACATTCATTAGTTTGCATGTACTCTCTGAAGAATCTGACTGTATTTCAGAAGAAACTGCTGCTTTCTGTCATGAGCAAGACTGCTGAGGACATCTGGAATAAAAACAATTCTTGGACAGCACTTCATGAAACTAATGAGGATATTTACTACTGATGAAGAGCCTGTGGGCATTTCTGAGATGCTTCTCAAAAAGGTTCATTGTTTGCAAAAAAAAAAAGAGCTAACATTGTTAACATGAGGGTCTTTCTTTCACTGCTGCGGAGCAATGTGAATACGGCTCCACTGAGCCCAACGAGGGGATAGAACCAAGAAATGATGAAGCTCTACAAACACCTCCTGCAGCAGCAGAGTGAACTCCATCACACAACACCATTCGCGAACACACACCTGAGCAGTTACTATCTGCTTATTTCTTTACATTTCAATATTTTTCATGTGTCTTGACATCTTTAAAGTGTGTTGAGCTCTTATTTTGTATATAATGGGTACTACAAATAAACTGGCCTTATCAGTAACCTAAGCAAACAGAGTGTTGAAATGGAGGAGATATCCCTTCTTTTGTCCTCTAATACTGCCCAACAGCACCACCTGCAGGATCAGTGCATCTCTTCTTCTGCTGAGCTTTTCTGTCTGTAAACTCACTTTGCAGTCTTTTACCGCCCCCCAGAGGCCTTTTTTTTTACATTATAGTGAATGTATAGTGAAGTGACTGAAAAAGTCTCATGCCTATGGAAATCTTACATATGGCCATTTGAGGATATATAACATGCTAGCTAATATATTTTAACATATATGTACATTGTTGTAATTGAAATGTATGAAAAAAATGTAAATGGTGATTTTTGCAGTATTTTGAAATGCATGTTGCTTTCAGATTTTTATATGGGATTACACTTCATCTGGCATTGGCAAATGCAAGTAAATTAATTAGTTAATTTCTTAAAGTGCTGGATGTCAAAACAAATCACAAAATTATAATGAAATGATTCTCTAGTAAAAGTTAAAGTGCTCAACTGAGTAAAGGTGCACAGAAAACCTATATATTTACTTAATTACTGACTAGCGAATCACTGATCTGGATCATTAGTGGGAACGCCACCAAACCAACATAATTTAGGATGATTCTGTAGTCCCGTGCACTTTTGTGGCCCCCAAAACGAGATTCTATCAGGGGCCCCAACCTAAGAAAGCATGAATTAACAGTAAGCAAGAAATAAGGAAGTTGTTGATGTAAACAGTTTATTGCCCATGACACGCAGGTGTAATGTGTCTGAAACATCCACAAGAGGGCGCCGCCTCAATGCTACCTGGTTTTGTTGACTCAGTACAGACGCTAGGTCATTTATGAGCTGTATTATCGCACATTTCCTTCATATTTTGTTTTGCAGAGTTGTGTCACTTGCAAATGGATTGTTAAGTAAACTCACCATTTGAACGTGTTGCGTTGCACTGAAAATTAAGAAAAAACTGTTAATAATGAACATTGTGGATGCACTTTCACATTATACCGACAGGCTTGTTTAATCATCAGTGAATGAGCTTTTGATTTATTAAAATTTGTTATTTTTGCAAAAATACTTTTGATTTTGTGAAGCAAAATTTGAAAGAGCAGCATTTTTCTGGACTTACCTGAGCATTACCTGGACTCACGGCTGTTGCTATGGACAGAGAGAGAGAGAGAGAGAGAGAGAGAGAGAGAGAGAAGAATATGCAGTTACTGTAATCTTGAGGCACTCTTATGAACTTACATGAAGCACTTTAATATGTTTAATTAAAGGTTTGAGAAGTTAATATATACTAAAACAGTATAAAGTCATATTTTTGATGGAATAAATGTTTTTTTTAGTTCCTCCAGGATTTCGTAAAAATGTTTAAAATGTTTCAAATAAAAGGATTTTCTGTTTTTTTTTCTGGTTTGTTTAAAATTGCCGGATATCAACAGCAATTAAAAAACAAATTGTGAGCTCCGCAAAATTTAGCAACATTTACTTGCTTTTGTAAAGGGACTGAGCTGAAAAGAAAATGAGCGAGTGAATACTTGATCTTGCGTTACATTCAGTGATTGTGGAATCGCGACATCCTGGAGGGCCCGATTTCTAAGTGCAATGTGTGTGTGTGTGTGTGTGTGTGTGTGTGTGTGTGTGTGTGTGTGTGTGTGTGTGTGTGTGTGTGTGTGTGTGTGTGTGTGTGTGTGCTTATATCCAGGTATTCTGAATAATAACACCTGTTTGATGTTTTGGGACAATATTCCGTTACCAGTGAGAATCATACACAGTGTTTTTTTTCTGAACATGTTGAAATGTTAGAATGTTTTCTTCAAAAGTTAACCTTAGTGGAAGGGTGGTTGATTAAGTGACGGAATATAAAACAATTAATAAATCAAAACACAAAATCACAGATTAAAGTACAAAAAGCCTGCATGTGTGTAGGTGAGAAAGCATGCTTGTGGACTCACGGATCCAAACACTAGTTAGGGATGTGGGGTTTGTGTGGGAAACCTGTGCTGCTTCATCTGTTGCAGAACCACTGGGGTTTGGTCCTTCAGTAGTTACAGTTACTGTCTCTGATGGACTTGAAAAAATGATAGTTCTTAGTTCAGCAGATGTTTCAGCACCTGCAGATGTTGCCTCTTTTGCAGTTACAGAAACACCTATAGGTTGTGATAATGTTGCAACAGATTGTGTAATTGTTTGTGCACTTGCAACAGATATTGGTGTTTCTAAAGATATAGGTAAAATAACTGTATGTGTCTCGGTTGAAGTAGGGACATCAGCAGATGTTTCAGGTAGTGCAGTGTTTGGTTCTGCAGATGTTTCAGTTGTCGGACTTTCGGTTATAGTTGAAGGTTCAGCTAATGTAGATCCAGCACTTGTTGACATGCTAACTGTCGCTGTACGAGCTTCGGTTGATGTAGGGACATTAGCTGATGTTTCAGTGAATGTCGTGTTTGGTTCTGTAGATGTTTCAGTTGTCGGACTTTCAGTAACGGTTGAAGCTTCAACAATTGTAGATCCAGAATTTGTTGACATGCTAACTGTAGCTGTATGAGCTTCGGTTGATGTAGGAACATTAGCTGATGTTTCAGGGAATGCAGTGTTTGGTTCTGTAGATGTTTCAGTTGTCGGACTTTCGGTTATGGTTGACGCTTCAACGATTGTAGATCCAGCATTTGTTGACATGCTAACTGTAGCTGTATGTGCCTCGAGTGTATTAGGAACATTAGCTGATGTTTCAGGGAATGCAGTGTTTGGTTCTGTAGATGTTTCAGTTGTCGGACTTTCGGTTGTAGTTGAAGGTTCAGCTAATGTAGATCCAGCATTTGTTGACATGCTAACTGTTGCTGTATGAGCTTCGGTTGAAGTAGGGACATTAGCTGATGTTTCAGAGAATGTCGTGTTTGGTTCTGCAGATGTTTCAGTTGTCGGACTTTCGGTTGTAGTTGAAGGTTCAGCTAATGTAGATCCAGCATTTGTTGACATGCTAACTGTCGCTGTATGAGCTTCGGTTGATGTAGCTACATTAGCTGATGTTTCAGGGAATGCAGTGTTTGGTTCTGTAGATGTTTCAGTTGTCGGACTTTCAGTAACGGTTGAAGCTTCAACGATTGTAGATCCAGCATTTGTTGACATGCTAACTGTAGCTGTATGAGCTTCGAGTGTACTAGGAACATTAGCTGATGTTTCAGGGAATGCAGTGTTTGGTTCTGCAGATGTTTCAGTTGTCGGACTTTCAGTAACGGTTGAAGCTTCAACAATTGTAGATCCAGCACTTGTTGACATGCTAACTGTTGCTGTATGAGCTTCGGTTGAAGTAGGGACATTAGCTGATGTTTCAGGGAATGCAGTGTTTGGTTCTGTAGATGTTTCAGTTGTCGGACTTTCAGTAACGGTTGAAGCTTCAACAATTGTAGATCCAGAATTTGTTGACATGCTAACTGTTGCTGTATGAGCTTCGGTTGATGTAGGGACATTAGCTGATGTTTCAGGGAATGCAGTGTTTGGTTCTGTAGATGTTTCAGTTGTCGGACTTTCGGTTGTAGTTGAAGCTTCAACTAATGTAGATCCAGCACTTGTTGACATGCTAACTGTAGCTGTATGTGCCTCGAGTGTACTAGGAACATTAGCTGATGTTTCAGAGAATGTCGTGTTTGGTTCTGCAGATGTTTCAGTTGTCGGACTTTCGGTTATAGTTGAAGGTTCAGCTAATGTAGATCCAGCACTTGTTGACATGCTAACTGTCGCTGTATGAGCTTCGGTTGATGTAGCTACATTAGCTGATGTTTCAGGGAATGCAGTGTTTGGTTCTGTAGATGTTTCAGTTGTCGGACTTTCAGTAACGGTTGAAGCTTCAACAATTGTAGATCCAGGATTTGTTGACATGCTAACTGTAGCTGTATGAGCTTCGAGTGTACTAGGAACATTAGCTGATGTTTCAGGGAATGCAGTGTTTGGTTCTGCAGATGTTTCAGTTGTCGGACTTTCGGTTATGGTTGAAGCTTCAACGATTGTAGATCCAGAATTTGTTGACATGCTAACTGTAGCTGTATGAGCTTCGAGTGTACTAGGAACATTAGCTGATGTTTCAGTGAATGCAGTGTTTGGTTCTGCAGATGTTTCAGTTGTCGGACTTTCGGTTATGGTTGAAGGTTCAACGATTGTAGATCCAGGATTTGTTGACATGCTAACTGTAGCTGTATGTGCCTCGAGTGTACTAGGAACATTAGCTGATGTTTCAGGGAATGTCGTGTTTGGTTCTGTAGATGTTTCAGTTGTCGGACTTTCGGTTATAGTTGAAGGTTCAGCTAATGTAGATCCAGCATTTGTTGACATGCTAACTGTCGCTGTATGAGCTTCGGTTGATGTAGCTACATTAGCTGATGTTTCAGGGAATGCAGTGTTTGGTTCTGTAGATGTTTCAGTTGTCGGACTTTCAGTAACGGTTGAAGCTTCAACGATTGTAGATCCAGAATTTGTTGACATGCTAACTGTTGCTGTATGAGCTTCGGTTGAAGTAGAGACATTAGCTGATGTTTGAGGGAATGCAGTGTTTGGTTCTGCAGGTGTTTCAGTTGTCGGACTTTCGGTTATGGTTGATCCTTCAACTAATGTAGATCCAGCATTTGTTGACATGCTTACTGTAGCTGTATGTGCCTCGAGTGTACTAGGAACATTAGCTGATGTTTCAGAGAATGTCGTGTTTGGTTCTGTAGATGTTTCAGTTGTCGGATTTTCAGTAACGGTTGAAGCTTCAATGATTGTAGATCCAGAATTTGTTGACATGCTAACTGTAGCTGTATGAGCTTCGGTTGATGTACCTACAGTAGCTGATGTTTCAGGGAATGCAGTGTTTGGTTCTGTAGATGTTTCAGTTGTCGGACTTTCAGTTATAGTTGAAGGTTCAGCTAATGTAGATCCAGCATTTGTTGACATGCTAACTGTAGCTGTATGAGCTTCGGTTGATGTAGCTACATTAGCTGATGTTTCAGGGAATGCAGTGTTTGGTTCTGTAGATGTTTCAGTTGTCCGACTTTCGTTTATGGTTGAAGCTTCAACGATTGTAGATCCAGGATTTGTTGACATGCTAACTGTCGCTGTATGAGCTTCGGTTGATGTAGCTACATTAGCTGATGTTTCAGGGAATGCAGTGTTTGGTTCTGTAGATGTTTCAGTTGTCGGACTTTCAGTAACAGTTGAAGCTTCAACGATTGTAGATCCAGGATTTGTTGACTTGCTAACTGTTGCTGTATGAGCTTCGGTTGATGTAGGGACATTAGCTGATGTTTCAGGGAATGCAGTGTTTGGTTCTGTAGATGTTTCAGTTGTCGGACTTTCGGTTATGGTTGATCCTTCAACTAATGTAGATCCAGCATTTGTTGACATGCTAACTGTAGCTGTATGTGCCTCGAGTGTACTAGGAACATTAGCTGATGTTTCAGAGAATGTCGTGTTTGGTTCTGTAGATGTTTCAGTTGTCAGACTTTCGGTTATAGTTGAAGGTTCAGCTAATGTAGATCTAGCACTTGTTGACATGCTAACTGTCGCTGTATGAGCTTCGGTTGATGTAGCTACATTAGCTGATGTTTCAGGGAATGCAGTGTTTGGTTCTGTAGATGTTTCAGTTGTCGGACTTTCAGTAACGGTTGAAGCTTCAACGATTGTAGATCCAGAATTTGTTGACATGCTAACTGTTGCTGTATGAGCTTCGGTTGAAGTAGAGACATTAGCTGTTGTTTCAGGGAATGCAGTGTTTGGTTCTGCAGATGTTTCAGTTGTCGGATTTTCAGTAACGGTTGAAGCTTCAATGATTGTAGATCCAGAATTTGTTGACATGCTAACTGTAGCTGTATGAGCTTCGGTTGATGTACCTACAGTAGCTGATGTTTCAGTGAATGCAGTGTTTGGTTCTGCAGATGTTTCAGTTGTCGGACTTTCGGTTATGGTTGATCCTTCAACTAATGTAGATCCAGCATTTGTTGACATGCTAACTGTAGCTGTATGAGCTTCGAGTGTACTAGGAACATTAGCTGATGTTTCAGGGAATGCAGTGTTTGGTTCTGTAGATGTTTCAGTTGTCGGACTTTCAGTTATAGTTGAAGGTTCAGCTAATGTAGATCCAGCATTTGTTGACATGCTAACTGTAGCTGTATGAGCTTCGGTTGATGTAGCTACATTAGCTGATGTTTCAGAGAATGTCATGTTTGGTTCTGTAGATGTTTCAGTTGTCGGACTTTCAGTAACAGTTGAAGCTTCAACGATTGTAGATCCAGAATTTGTTGACATGCTAACTGTAAGTGTATGACCCTCTGTTGAAGCTGGGGCATTAGCTGATGTTTCAGGGAATGCAGTGTTTGGTTCTGTAGATATTTCCGTTGTCGGACTTTCAGTAACAGTTGAAGCTTCAACGATTGTAGATCCAGAATTTGTTGACATGCTAACTGTAGCTGTATGAGCTTCGGTTGAAGTAGAGACATTAGCTGATGTTTCAGGGAATGCAGTGTTTGGTTCTGTAGATGTTTCAGTTGTCGGACTTTCGTTTATGGTTGAAGCTTCAACGATTGTAGATTCAGGATTTGTTGACATGCTAACTGTAGCTGTATGTGCCTCGAGTGAAGTTGCTCTATAAAGTGTAGTGTTTGGTATTTCAGTTGTTGAAGTAATAAGTGTTTCTTCTGTAAGTGTTGTAGGTACAACAGTTGTTGGCATTGAAGGTTGTATAGATGTTCTGTCAGTTGTTCTTATTGAGTCTTCAGAGGCTGTATTGACAATGGTTGACGGTGTCTCTGTTGGTGTTTCTGTCCAATTTGATGTGGGAATTTCAGTGGTTGCTTGATCTGCTCTCTGTGATTCAGTACTCAGTGATCCAGGTGAAGCTGTCTGTGCGGCAATAGCTGTGGAAACAATTTGAAGGTATATGAGCATATAAATGTTATTCCTTTGACCTGTTCTTGAGATTCCTCTTCTTTGTCTTTTTATTTACTTGTAGTAACAAAAGATAGCCTTGGGCTGATGAAATGGCCATGTGGGTACATTTGGTCCTCATAATGTATGTATGTATTCACACACTGTCAGCCAAATCATCTTACTCCCTTTATCAATCAGGCACCCCTTTTAAGCACTTTTAAGCACCCTCCTCCCCAACCCCCACCCCTAAATATATTCCACCACATAATGCCAAATCTATATAAAGGTTTCTTTCTCTTAGTCTTACTGTGCCCCTCAATTCTGCAAAGATGCCCTTGGAGGACAGTGTAGTGTTTAAAGTCTAATCAATTCCAACAGATTTTAAAACAATAAAAAAAATCTTTGTCAAGTCACCTTTAATACCATAGGTTATTTTGGCTTTAGTTTTGATCTTTATTATATCTTTTTATCAGTTAATGCAGTTCTAATAGAACAAATGTTGAGATACACAGGCAGTGGTGCTGTTGTGCTAGTGCTGCACAACAAATTGAAAAAAAAAATACAATTAAACAAAAACCAGCCACAACTTGTCATGAATTTTCAAGTACATCTTATCAGGGCAGCACAATTCTGTTATCAATAGTAAATCAATTGTAAAACCACAAAAGGAGAGTTGGCCATCATGATGTGAGAGCTGTTGTCATCAGGAGTAACATATTGGATCCTTACCACAGAGAAGGAGCTCTACTACCATCTAACCAAGCATGTGAGCCGGCAACAGACCGAAGGATTTACTGGAGGTCTCACACACCTCCTCACTGCTGAGCATGAGAATAATCTGGACTCTGGAGACTGTTTATTGACTTTCCTGTGGCCCCACTGATTCGGTTCAGCGATGAATCTCCTGTGCCCACACTGCTTTGGTTCAGCAAAGACTCTCCTGTGCCCCCACTGCTTTGGTTCAGCAATGACTCTCCTGTGCCCCCACTGCTTTGGTTCAGCAAAGACTCTCCTGTGCCCCCACTAGTTCAATTTAGCAATGACTCTCCTGTGCACCCACTGGTTTTGTTCAACATTGACTCTCCTGTGTCCCCAGTGGTTTGGCTCAGCAATGACTTTTCTGTGCCTCACTGATACTATTCAGCAATGACTCTCCTGTGCCCCCAGTGGTTTGGCTCAGCAATGACTCTTCTGTGCCTCACTGATACTATTCAGCAATGACTCTCCTGTGCCCCCACTTGTTCAGTTCAGCAATGACTCTCCTGTGCCCCCACTTGTTCAGTTCAGCAATGACTCTCCTGTGCCACCACTTGTTCAGTTCAGCAAAGACTCTCCTGTGCCCCTACAGGTTTTGTTCAGCATTGACTCTTCTGTGCCTCACTGGTACTGTTCAACAATGACTCTCCTGTGCCCCCACTGCTTTGGTTCAGCAATGACTCTCCTGTGCCCCCACTTGTTCAGTTTAGCAATGACTCTCCTGTGCCCCCACTTGTTCAGTTTAGCAATGACTCTCCTGTGTCCCCACTGGTTCGGTCCAGCAATGACTCTCCTGTGCCCCCGCTGGTTCAGTTTAGCAGTGAATCTCCTGTACATCTGCAGGTTCAGTTCAGTAATGACTCTTCTGTGCCCCTACTGGCTTGGTTCAGGAAAGATTCTTTTGTGGCCCCACTGGTTCCTGTAAGCAATGAATCTTTTGTGCCCCCACTGGTTTTGTTCGGCAATGACTCTTCTGTGCCTCACTGATACTGTTCAGCAATGACTCTCCTGTGCCCCCACTGGTTTTGTTCAGCAATGACTCTTGTGTGCCTCACTGATACTGTTCAGCAATGACTTTCCTGTGCCCCCACTGGTTTTGTTCAGCAATGACTCTTCTGTGCCTCACTGATACTGTTCAGCAATGACTTTCCTGTGCCCCCACTGGTTTTGTTCGGCAATGACTCTTCTGTGCCTCACTGATACTGTTCAGCAATGACTCTCCTGTGCCCCTCACTGGTTCAGTTAAGCAATGACTCTCCTGTGCCCATACTGGTTTTGTTCAACAATGACTCCCCTGTATCCCCAATGGTTTTGTTCAGCAATGACTCTCCTGTGCCCCTACAGGTTTTGTTCAGCATTGACTCTTCTGTGCCTCACTGGTACTGTTCAACAATGACTCTCCTGTGCCCCCACTGGTTTTGTTCAACAATTACTCTCCTGTGTCCCCAGTGGTTGGGCTCAGCAGTGACTCTCCTGTGCCCCAACTGGTTCTGTTCAGCAATGACTCTCCTGTACCCCCGCTGGTTCAGTTCAGCAATGACTCTCCTGTGCTCCTACAGGTTTTGTTCAGCATTGACTCTCCTGTACCCCCACTGGTTCAGTTCAGCAATGACTCTCCTGTGCTCCTACAGGTTTTGTTAAGCATTGACTCTCCTATACCCCCACTGGTTCTGTTCAGCAATGACTCTCCTGTGCTCCTACAGGTTTTGTTAAGCATTGACTCTCCTGTACCCCCGCTGGTTCAGTTCAGCAATGACTCTCCTGTGCTCCTACAGGTTTTGTTAAGCATTGACTCTTCTGTGCCTCACTGGTTCTCTTCAACAATGACTCTCCTATTCCCCCACTAGTTTGGTGCTTGTATCTGTTCCTTCCATCCCTTCAGCCAGTCTACCATAGGGGTTGCACAGACTAGTTGACTAGTCGACTGGTCAGTTTTAATGCTCTGCCGTGATGTTTTGACGTTGATTGATGTTGACTAGGTGTGCTGTGCAGATCACATGGTTTTGGGTCCTGAACTTCATTGCAGCCTTAAACACGAAGGTAGGTTTACCGAATTAAACTGCCCTCAGATTATTGAATATAATATAAATGTTATTTTTCTAATGAGCGTCAGTGATTTTCATGAACCTTGAGTGAAGTTTAAATTATCAAATGGGTATCAGCCAGTTCCATCGCTCCATGCAAATACCCTAGAGCAGATGCTAGCCACTCGCGTTTATTAGTGGAAAATTAATGTGATTGGCTGTTGTCCACTGCGAAGTGTAGACACTGATGTTGAAACGCAAACCATGAAATGCAGAAACCATGAAGTGCTCAGCCATGTAGGTGATGCAAACTTCATAGCATGACTAAATATCATCCCAGGTGAATGCAGTGAAGATGTACAGTGACTAACAGCTCTGCTATCAGTACTGGAGAATTATTGCTAAATAAACATTAGCCTACTTTACAGTAGCATAATTTAACTGACCAACCATGTTTCCGCCCAATAGTACAAAGGCGAGTGCGTCAAGTATAAAAGCCTTCACAGTTCTCGGTTGTGTACGCGCACTGAGTGAAGGCCCGCGCTGTGGATCCCTGTACACACATAGCTTGCCACACATAGACTCAAGTGTCAAGAGTGTGGTTGTATTTCCTGAGGGGACACTAACAATGCCCATTGCAGCAAACGCAACAAGTTGTTTTCTTGTATAAGTGGTAACTCAAGCAATCTGGCTAAGCATTTTTTAAAAGTGCATTAAATGCAGAAGGACAAATGCAAGT
>NW_026613825.1:0-30271 GCF_903798145.1 Danio aesculapii | reverse complement strand
ATATATACATATACATATATATATATATATACATATACATATATATATATATATATATATATATATATATATATATATATATATATATATATATATATATATATATATATATATACACAATTTTTAAACATACACAGATTCAAAGAGAACCACATGTCAACAGGGAGTAGCTTCTGCTTTAAACTGGACTGACTGAATATTTACTATTAAATAATCTACTATTTATAAATATAGACAAATGTAAAATACAGTAAAATAACCTAAATCGGTTGATATGTTGATACACGTCGATCCGGTGGCGGTTGAGTTTGCAGATGGATATTATTGGGAGATTGAGAGTCCCTTTAAACCAATGATTAACAGTCAACTGTCATTATTAACCAATCATAGAACCCTACATTATTCCTAGTTGGCCAACCTTAAAATAATTTCCAAAATTTCCACATTGGTGGAAACAAATATTTTCAGGAAGGTGGAATACCTTTTTTAGTAATTGCCGATTTTACCTTTCAACATTACTGAATATGTCACAAAGCAGAATGAAAGTGACTGTAGGGCTCAAAAGAGCTTCAGATGTGCCCATTAGTGCAAGATCAAAAACATGAGTATTCAACCTCAGTGCACAAAGACAATTACAACAAAGCTATATGAGAGCCTCACCTGCTCGGATGACCGAATATATATGATTTATCCTGGAGAAAAGGATTGCTTGATGTAGAATTTACGGGCTGCATAGTAGGATGAGAACCAGCAAGTTCTGGATGTGGCAATGACTCAGCTGAGGTTGGAGGATTTATGGGAAAGGGGAATGGTTGGCAAAGTGTACCAGTGTCTACTGCTACATGTGGAGTCGAAGCAGCTACAGGCGTAAGGTCAAACAAAGATGATGTAAAGTTAAGGTTAGGATCATGCCTTGAGTCCAGAGTTGGCTGGTCAAAGGGTGAAGGTGCTGATGACTGGGGTAAAGTGGGCCAGTTCACTGAAAATAAGTCAGGTGTCACAGAATGTCGCACAGCTGGGGTTGTCCACAAATCAGTATTTCTGTCAAGACTTTCTGCTGGTTTAGGTTGTAGTTCTGTTCCACTGTGAGTTTCTGTTGATTTAGAATATGAGACATGACTTTTGCTAGTATAAAAGTGCATTTCAGTTGCCTGGGGTACAAAGATGTTCTTCAGGTCAGAATCAGTTTTAACAAAGTCCTGTGTAATACTTGAAGTTTGCTCAGATGCACAATCTGATATAAATGGATTAGGTTCAGCCAATGGAGATAAATGCATACTGTCCTTTGATGCAGTCCCAATGTGAAAGAATTCATCTTCTTGCACTCTTTGAAAATCACCTAGTTTGGTTGGGCAGTTTTTACAGAGGTCAATGAGACCTGTGTCTGTATCTAATGGTGCAAGTTGAGCCTCAAGTTCTGCTATCATATCTGAAGTAACAACAAGTGACGCAGTATCTTTTGGAAAATCATATTTCTCTGAAGGGACTGACTTTATCAACTGGGATGTTGTGTTCTCAGATGAAGTATTGTGTGAAGGGTCTGACTTTGGTGTAATAGTATGCATTTCGGGCAGGAGATCCAATAAGCAATTATTCTGGGAAACATCCTGAGGACATTCTTGCTTTGGTGAGGCTTCTTCAGAAGGTTTATTTTTTTCTGCTATGACCTGCTTTTGCTCAGCAACTACTTTTGTTATGGCCTTTACAGACGTGTCATGTTTTAATGTGGTAAAAGCATTAGGGATGTTGCTTGGCAAGGACTTAATTTTGGAAGTGTTTTCTGCAGGCAAATGATGTTTGGTTTTCATTTCCTGGGTGAGCTCTAAGTTAGAAGAAATTGAATCTTGCTGAGATACACAAGTAAGGTACTGGTCTGAATCTGCACTTTTATACAGGCTGTGAAGAAGCACACTACCAGGTGAAAGCACTAAAGAGTTTTTGTCTGCTGTATCTTCATTTCGCCCTGTTTTAATTCCAGTAGTTTTATGGTTATGTCCTACAGGAGATGTCTGTTCAATAGAATACATTATTTCTGGCTCTTCACTGATGCTGCTTAGAGTACCTGTTAAATGATTTTTGAATGGACTGATTGGCCGTTCACTCACACTCTCTTTGTTCTCCTGCATTCCATTAGACATGGTTTTTAAGAGTCCTGGAAAGGAAAGGCTATCAAGTAGGTTCTCAGGAACAGAGTCTTTAATTTCAGAAAAGGTATGACTGACACCTTTGAAGAGATCCTCTCTTGATTCATTCTGTAATATGGTGTTCATTACTGCCTCTTTTACGTCAGCTTTATCCACAGGAAAAGTAGTTGATACTTGGAAACTCTGTGCTGATTGAACAAGGTTTGTAGAAGCCTCAGTGGCTTGAGCTTGGGACTTTCCAACTTTCACTATGTTTTGAATGAGTGAGGTACCTGATCTCCAAAATTCTTCATCGGATTTGATTATATTACATGTAATAATGTCAGTCTGACAGGGCTCAATAGATAACTGGTTCGGGACTCCACCTACAGAATCAGATGTCATGGTAGACTGTTCCAGTGTGTCACCTGAGCTGTTGCCCTTAGAGGATAGCACAGGATCCTCCTCATGGATTGTCACAGACTCAAGATCCTTCAGGGCTTCAGGTCTCTGAGATGATTCAGGACTCCCAGAATCTCCTTCTGAGAATCCAATGCAGATACTAGGAAGAAGGTCAACGGTGTCTGCTTTTGATAATGATGATTGTGTGACATCTGATTTGGCATTTTGAGAGGTTACTGCCATCTTTGAGGGGTTTTCAAAAATTGACACATCAGCATTGTCTTTATTCTTGGAGCAGCCTGACAGAGCAGGAAAAGGGCAAGCAAGCGTATTTAGTTCAGAAAACTCTAATTTGGAATTCTCTGGTAAAGAGATTTCAGACACATTTATATATTCTGCAAACCTATATGCTCCATGAAGGTCAGGCTTGTTAGAACTAGAACAAACATTATTAACATTGCTTCCTGAAATTTTAGGTGCGTCTGCAGTTGTTTCATCAACGGTGCTTGCTAAAGCATTTTGCCCTAAATCAGTTAGGTAATTTGTATCCGACCTCATTTTGCAACCCAAAGCACTTGAAGGCTCTTGGCTATTTGTTTTCATTAGGAGAGCTGGGAGTGTAACCAAACTATTTGTTTTAGCCATCTCTTCTGTGGGCTTCAATCTGTCCTTAGCGAAATCCTCAAAGTCATCCATTTCTGTCTGTCCCTCCAAGGGAGAAGTTGAAGGATCAACTGAGATTTTTATTTGGAAAGGCCCTTGCTTGTTTCCAACCCTTAGCAAATCTGGGGTGGCATTGCCATCAACGTGTGAGCTAAAAAGAGCGGGTACATCAGGAGTTAAAGGAGCATCTGAATGAAGCTCCTGCAATCGAGCATTCTGCTGTGCAAGTGGGAGGATGGGACAGGCTTTATAAAGAGGTGAGGGGGAAGTAAAGGTATTGGTGTTTTCAGTCATATTCTTTAAAGGACCATTAAAGGTCAAGGGTACAATGGGACAGATTGTATTGGCACCGAAGTCTGACTGAGGAGAAACCAGCGGGCTGTGAAAAGAAGGTATATACAGCACATTAGTTATCGCGGCCTCAATTAAACCCAGTAATAACAGCGAGCAACGATGATGGCCAAGAGCCATGCGATTAGTGACCTTCACCATCTAAATGTGTAATCCCTCAGAAAGGAGTGACTAATGACCTACAGCAGTGCATATGAGTATTAACTGTGCACCATGCTATTATAAATTATTTAAAAAAAAAAAAAACAATAAACAAAAATGGTTTTCAATAGGACACTTCAAATTTTGCTCAAAATAATGCATCATGTTTCAAAAATTCCAGCGTTTATTTTTTGGACATTTTAGTTGTTGTTGTTTTTTCAACAGATGTGATCTTAATGACATTCTATAAATTTTGTAGTATAAATCTAGTGAATAAAAGGTCTCAGAATGCAATTGCATTTACTATTTTGTACTGTATTAAACATTGTTCAAAGAGGCAAGCATTATGACACAAGACAGTATTTTGAACACAGTGTCTCTCTACAGCTGCATTACTCTAATAAACATTAAAACCCTGAGTTTGAAAAGGCCATAAGAAATTGCCCAGCCATGTTAGAGAGAGAAGTAAAAAAAATAAATAAAAGCACAAGCAAACAAACACAAGCACAAGATTTTTACAAACTGATGTCTATGCCCACATAGTTAACTTCAGACTAAATCTAAATCACTTTTTTGCTTGAAGCAAGTAAACATCAGCATGTGATTTGTTGGGGTATTTGACATGTTACAGTAGCTGAACTTCAATGGCATTTCTATGAAATCATTTAAATTGGACATCACAGAGTTACTAAAACCACAATACAAGTCGGTTTCTTAGGAAAAGATTAACAATAGTTGTAAGCTAAACTGCAGAGTAAACTGTGATTTTCAAAAGAAAACTGTTTTATGATAGGTCAACGCTTAATCTGTATCCATTTAATAGGTCATTAGTCTTAAACGTTTAGTCTGTTATGGGGCATTTCATGGGTGAATAAGAATTTGATTAGCAGATTAAATTCTCTTTCAGGTCTTTGTGTGTTAATGTGTCAATCTCACTCCAATCAGGGTTTCAAGGACATTTTCACCTAAATAATGGCGCTGCTATTGTATTGTTGTTTTGTATTTAAATTCTACTATAAATCTTAAAGTAAATGAATGTCAATAACAGTAGGAGTCAATTTACCTGAACATATTTTGTACAATATTGTAAGAATTTCAGATTATAATATTTAAAACCTCTACAATAATTTGATACATTTTGTGAGTTATGTACTTACATCATCTTAAATGTTTCCCTTTCTTTCAAATTCAGAGTAATTTGCCATTTAAACCAGTGGCACAACCGCTTGTCAATATTATAACCTGCTACCACCTTATTGTATGGGGTGTCAAAACCGGTTCCTTAAGAGCCACTGCCCTTTAGTTTAGCTTCAAGCCTAAACAAACTCCTGAACCAGCTAATCAAGGTCTTCAGACACACTGGAGACATGTAGGCCAGTGTGAGTCAATATATTTGTAGCATAAAACAGTGTAATTGCTTTAATGGTTTCCAATAAATGGAAGCAACTAAATCCTGCCAAAAGTGTCCCTCCTTCCTCAAGTTCATGTCAATTAACAATTTTTCAGACATCACTATATACACTACCTGACAAAAGTCTTGTCACCTGTCCAAGAAACAAAAAATAATAACTTCTAGTTGACTTCTAGTAGTATCAGAATGGGCTTATATAAAAGGCCTCTAGATTACGCTTATTTTACCAAATAATTAACAAATACCAATAATTAACAAATAATTATGACAGTAAGGTCTGACTTGATCACTTAGCAGAAATAATGTACAGTATAGAATATAAAGTCATGGTGCAGTGAAAAACAACTAATATTGCGTATGACTCCCATGAGCTTGGATGACTGCATCCTCTGCAATGACTCAAATAACTTATTAATAAAGTCATCTGGAATGGCAAAGAAAGCGTTCTTGCAGGACTCCTAGAGTTCATCTAGATTCTTTGGATTCATCTTCAATGCCTCCTCCATTTTACCCCAGACATGCTCAATAATGTTCATGGGATGCAGTTACAGATGATTCATTGGAAAAATTTACCCTCTGCCACTTTTCCAAATGATCAACTGTTAAGTCATGTTATTTGTTGCTCTTACAACTGGTATTAAAGACAAGACTTTTGTCAGGTAGTGTATTATACAATATATTGCTGTTCTGTATTGTACTTTGTACAATGAAAAAAAAAGTTGAATCTAATTTAATATAACTAAAGCTGTATTGGCCCATTTTATTAGCTAGCAAAACTTAAAATAAAGTGTCAGTGACGTCTTCGCACATGTATCAACTGTGCAGATATAATCTGTAGTGCTGCTCTCTTCACAATAATCTCACTTCAAGAGTCCTACAGAGTAAATACAACGTAATGATGCTCACTGTGGAATTTGCTCCAAGACAACAGCAGGAAACTTCAGCATGAGATTCATTTGACAAGTCTGAAATTCACAGATATTAATTAGCTAATACTGCAAAAACCCAAAGGGACTGATGTGCGTTCATGAGCAACGCACATTTTCGTTGACGCAGCATGAAAAGGCATATCCCTGCTTTATAAAAACCCAAAACCAAAGCTCTGAAAATAAAGAACAGAGTGTGATTTACCGCCACCCGAGAAAAAAAGAGAAAATATTTACCAAACAATGAACAGCATACACACCTATCAACAGAAGCAGGAATGTAGTTACACCGGTTTAGGTCAGTGACAGAATTAAACTGATTGACTCCTCCCATTCATAACCAACACAAACACTCCCACACACTATTTCAGGTCCATCTGTCTGCACTGCAAAAATAGCACTCGTGGATGAAAAATGAGAAATGAAAACTTGGTTTTGAGGGAGAACATGTGAGGAGGAGAGATACAGAGAGAAATAAAAAGTACTCAAGAGTTCTGGTTTCCAAGCAGCACCACTCTCTGCAATGCAGATGCTGAAACTAAATCTATGACTACATGGCATGATGTTTACAGGATTACACACACAGGTTGGTTTGTGTGATTTATGAGGACTTTTCATAGATGAAATTTATTTTATACTGTGAAAACAGCTTTTTATATGCCCTTACCCTAACCCTGCCCCCTAAACCCAATCCTTAGAGGAACTTGTGGCACAATCTAAAGGTTAAAAAATCCCTTTTAAGCATAATTTTACACAGGTTTAATTAACAAGGACACAAGGAATGTCCTCATGTACCACCTCAACACTGTAATATCTAGGCCTAACACATATCATTACACAAATATGTAAAACCCATAAATAAGTACACACACACACACACACACACACACACACACACACACACACACACACACACACACACACACACACACACACACATACACGCTTCTACTAATCATATGTAACATAAATAAGGCAAAAAAAATTTACCTGGGTTTACTGTGCGAGTCCTTGGAGCTGAACCATCCTTTGTGTTTGACTTCCACAAGTGGTTGAGCATGTTCTGTTTCCTCTTTGCTCGTTATTGGTCCTTTACCAGTCGAATCACCTTTCCCATGTGAAAACAAGCCCCTCCTTTTCTTGCCCTGAGTCTCTGTCTCTCCAGCACGTATCACTGTTTCATTCACAGGCTCATTTGTAACTCTCCCAGCATGCTCTAGTGCTGCAACAATGGCGGCTTTTTCTTCCTCGCCAGGTTTATCGAAGGACCAGCGCCGTCCATCCACCGGGCCACCGTTCTGCTTTTCTTCCCCGTGGCGAGAGAGGTTTTGCAGGGAGAGTGAAAGGGAGCCTTTTTGAAGCAATCCGAGGGCTCTGAGCCGGGGTTCGGGCCTTGGCTTTGACTCTTGGGATTTCTCTGGCTTTGCTGGCAGCTTTGTTGCCTGTAATTGACCTGACTGAGTTATTAGTTTGGTTGACTCTGGTTGAGGATGCTGAAGTACGAGTGTCGGCGGGTGGTGGGTGAGTGGAGACGTTTCCACCGGGTTCCCGTTCACACACACTGAAGGAAGCAGGATAGGGGTGTCGTTGTCTGACATCACAGAATGAGGCACTGGTAAGCTGATGTCATACATCACATGTCTGACGGGAGAAACCTGTGGCGAAGGAGCGACTGTGTGTTCTGAATGAGAGCGAGCAAGAGAGAGTTAGTTTGGTTTATTTAAGTTGCAATATACTCTTAACAGATCTATTCTTTCAGATTGTGATGCGCAACTGAGTGAAACAGATTGCAGAAAAAATAAAGGACGTGGACTTGGTTACATTTTATAAGTTGTGATTGGATGGAGGCAAATCTGCAGTCAACTATGAGCTCGGAATTACTTTTAAGCTGAATAAATGATTGGAGTCCGGCATATAATTACACAATTATTATTTTTTTTAAATAAAATGAATCAATAAAAATATAAATCAAATAAATTGACAAATCACTTTCATTGCAATAAAATACATTTAGAAAAGAAAATTTCCATTTCATGCCAACTTCTAAGGGATTTTAGGGTCCAGTATAACTAAAGTTTGACAGCAATCATAACCTACATTTAGCTTGATTGTAACAGATGACTTATGAAAAGAAAAGGAAAAGGGTTTGTTTAAATATTTTTTCAACTGCTACTCATAATTGAAGTCAATGAGGCAAATATTTTCTGTAAGGTGTAAGACTTTTATAAAGTTATTTTATTCTTTTCGTTAAAGGGAACATGTCTTTTATTACCTTTCCGTTATTATGTAAAATATGTCATTTCATCATATGTGAATATAATCTATCTGCAAAATGGTGTAAATCTCTCTGACAGACAATTATTCTCTAAAATGCAATATTTTTCCAAAAAATGTAGTATAATTTGAAAGGCTATTTGTTCAACTGTGTTAATAACAAAAAAAGTACGGCCTGAACTTAATTCTTTACAAAAGTTATGTTACACATTTCCATTATGCATGCCACTTGGCTGCTTTGACCCTTAAAAAACAGTTGGGTAAATGATTTTGATACGTTAAAGAGACCCATTTTTTTTAATTTCCATGAGCTTCCAATAATGACACGCACAGACAAGATGTACAGTAAGAGCATTACATTTCCAAAATCAGCTCTAAGCAGTTGACCAATCATGACAGACTTTTTAGCTTTAAAGAAATATAAACTTTACCAGAAAGAGTTTAAAAAAGACCCTGCAGCAATGTGAAATAAGGGAAAAATACACCAGGTTTTAAGATGCATGTCTTCCAGAGGTAGAAGAAAGTGCATCTGATATCCTACACTCCACCTACTGGCCTAACATGTAATGTTTTGGTACGTGCTATTAGAGACGGCACCAAAATAAAGTTTTCATACTTTACTGCGTTGCACGCATAAATTATGATCAAAACTGTAGTTGTCTTTTTTCATTTGTTCACTCATAAGCCACTTAATATGGGTCTGTGCAATAATACTCATGTGGCCCACAGTGAGAACTCTAGGAACGCTATATACAGTAGACTACCAAAATAAGAGAAAAAGGTCCAAATCCAAACACTAGTGGTCAAAAGAGATCTTTATACCAGGTAGACACCTATACTGCATCTCAGCTGACCACTTTCAATCACATCACTAAAAAATGGATGTTTAAAAAAAATTGTAAAATGGCTATAACTTAAAAAACTGCACTGTAAAACTTTAGTAAAAACATAATATTAGCAATCCTCAACCAACAGGCTGTTTAAAGTCCAGCATAACCGAACAACAAAATTCTTCTGCTTACACATTTAAGGCAGTTCAGTATATTACTTTGATTATATTTAAGTAAAAGGAACTCATTTCCTTTAATTATTTTTCACATTCTGTGCAATAAACAAAACTTTCTACAGTAAAATTACTGTGAAATATTATTATGCATTTTAATATTAGTCAGTATATCACGATAGCCCAGTGGTTCTAATCCCAGCTAGTAAACATTTCCTGATTCAATGGCCCTCTATCTCACTTCATTTTCTTTCATCCTACTGTCAAAAAATAAATCTTAAATAAATAAATAAATGAGCATTTTAACATGAGGCAAGTTAAGGTAAACTTTATTGTCCCAGGTGAGGGAAATTAGTCTTGGTATCATAACCTCTGCTGCAGTCATCACATTTAACCTATTCACAGCAATATACAATACAAACATATACAAATAAACGTGTGTGTATATATAGCTTAATAAAGCAGTCAAATAGTGGTGGCTTGGAGTGGTAGCCTGCCCTATTATATTTCAACTTAAATTACCTTAATAAATTAAAGTTATGGCAGGTTACCACTTCAAGCCACCACTATTTAACAGATTTATTTTCACTGAAAAAAATGAGCTTTTATATCTATCGAATCTGCAGAAGAGACTCCCAATATACGATTTCAATATTGTTAAGTAGAACTTAAAGGGATAGTTCACCCAAAAATGAAATTTCTGTCATCAATTTACTTACCTTTTACTTTTCAATCCGTTATGATTTTCGTTCTTCTGTTGAATACAGTAGAAGATATTAATGCTGAAAACCTATAACCATTGACTTCTATAGTATTTGTGTTTCCTACCATGGACGTCAACAGTTACTGGTTTTCAGCATTCTACAAAATATCATCTTTTGTGTTCAACAGAAGAAAGAAATCAAAGGTTTGAAACCACTTAAGGGAGAGTACATAGTAAATAGATATTCATTTTTGGGCAAACTATCCTTTTCATTTTAATAATTTTAACTGTTAAAAGCTATTGATAATTATTTACTTGTTAATTAGTTACAGTAATGGTAACTAACAACTTAAATTTTTCTGGTGTTGACTGTAATGCAATAATGTGCACATTTTTTAAAGCTGCTTTGAAACTATAATTATTGTGAAAAGCACCATACAGTTAAACTTGAATTGAATTTTTATACTAACTGAGCTCATATAGTCCTAATTCTAGAATATCTTTTAAAAAACACACTCCACTATGCATACCTGGACTGTTGTCTGCAGTCAGGTTGCTGCTGTTACTGGGTGAGTTGGACAGATCAGAGACCACCACACTGATGCCCGCTGTAGGGCTCAGGCTGCCGCCCCGCGATGAAGACTCGCTGCTCTCAGAGCCCAGTGACGTGCTGGAGCGCGTATCTGAAGACTTCCTCAACCTCCCACGCAGGAAAAAGCTTCTCATCTTACTCCTGCGGGCCTCCCCTCCTTCATCATCCTCGTAGTCTTCTTCGCCGCCCCCATCGCTCGGCAGTCGCCCCCGCATTCGCGCCAGTGCTCCGTATCCTCCAGGAACAATAGCAGAAGAGGAGTCTTCTTCAGCAGGGCGCTTCTTAGCTCGCATACGTTCTCGGAGCTTGTCGAAAGCAGAGCGAGGTTTGTCCTTCATGGAGAGGTCATACATGCTGGCTGTCAGGTTGTGTCGTGTGAACTGGACAGACAACTGAAGTTCCCCGCGCTCCTTCTCCTTTTTGCCCGTTTTTGAATGGAGCCTGTGCCACCTGTGGACGATAATGAGCAGAGGAACAGTGTTAAAAAGATGCATGGATGCCATATAGTAACTCTGTATTTTCAGTAGAAGTCAGAATTATTAGGCGCTCCTGTATATTTTTCCCCCAATGTCTGTTTAACAGAAAGAAGATCTTTCTCAACACATTTTAAAAAATTATAGTTTTAATAACTCATTTATTTTTTCTTTGCCATGATGACAGTACATAATATTTTACTGGATATTAAATATTTAAATACAATATTTATTTATTTATTTATAAAGCACATTTGAAAACAACCAAGGGTGACCAAAGTGCTGTACATAGGAGTACTAAAGTCAGAGAAGCAGAATATAAAAGAAACATTTAACAAATAAATGCAATAAAACAGTGGTCAAGGAATATTAAAAGCGAGAGAAAATAGATCTTTAAAACAGACTTAAACACAGAAATGGAGGGGGAAAGTCTAATGTGAATTGGTAGAGTGTTCCAGAGTTTAGGACCAGCAACCACAAACGCTCGATCACCTCATTTTTTAAGGCATGTTCTGGGCACGATGAGTAAATTGAGATCCTAAGATCTCAATGATCGAGAGGGGGTATACGGACAAAGCAAGTCTGTAAGGTACTGAGGAACAAGATTATTGACGGCTTTGTTAACGAATAATACAATTTTAAAATCAATTCTGTATTTAATGGGCAACCAGTGAAGATACTAGTATTAAAGATACTAGTATTCAGCTTAAAGTAGAATTTAAAGGCTTAACTTGGTTTATTGGGTTAATTTGGCAAGTTAGGGTAATTAGGCAAATCATTGTATAATGATGGTTTGCTTTGTAGACAATTGTAAAAAATATATATTACTTTAGGTGGCTAATAATATTGTCCCTAATTTAATAATGACCTGAATTTTAAACTGCTTTTATTCTAGCTAAAATAATACAAATAAGACTTTTTGCAGAAGAAAAAATATTATAAAAAATACTTGAAATAATTGAAAAAGAACAAAAAAAAAATTCACAAGAGGGCTATTAATTTTGACTAACTGTGTTTGTTTGTTTGTTTATTGGCACATTATAAAAACCTATAGCTATTTCAAAGAAAGATCAATATATGAAAAAAACACATTAGCTTTATAATTCAATAATAGATCATACAAAACAATAATTAACCATAACTTTTACATTAAAAACACTGCCCACACTTTACTCAAGTCTCATTGGTTAGTTAACGTATTTACTAAATAACTAACTAATAATGAGTAATACTACATTAAAACCCAAATTTGTGCTTGTTAACATTAGTCAATCCACAGTGAGCTAACATGAACTAAGAATAAACAACTTTATTTCCATTAATTATTGTTAAAAACATTAATAATATTGTAATAAATGTATTGTTTGTTCATGTTAGTAAATGCATTATTAACAAATACAACCTTATTGTAAAGTGTTACCAAAACTTTAGATATGTTTTAGTTCAATGTATGATAAATTAGTAAATGTATAGTAAACTGTGCTTTAAGCAAGAACAATACAAAAAGGAATTACAATTTGTGCTTTCAAGGTTATAATCAGGGAGGGAAAAACTTGTAAAATATATTTAGCCTTTTCCCTCTTTCTAACAAAGTTCTTAAATGTTCTTATAAAATTTAATGCAATGAGATATTTAAATTAAATTCCCAACATTTATTTGATACGTCTTTATGGTGTGGTTTCAACAATCACGACAGACTAGGCTGAATGAAGCAGACTCAATGAAAGGTCTAGGAAAAAGTGTTTTGGGGATGCAGTGTTTGTGGTTCTAATTAGATTTTATAAACCTTAAATAACAGTTTAAAAGTTATAATTTTATTTCACACATTAAGCATTTTATTACTATACTCTCAAAATCCTTCTACATTAATCAGAAGACTGTTTTTTTTAATTCTGCAAAAATAATTGCAAAAAAATGTCTGTAAACAACTTAATATAAATTTACTCGTGCAAAAAAAACTTAAACCGAGCACTTCAGCTATGCTATATAGATTGTGAGAAAAAAAGAGAGAAACAGTGAAAAAAAAAACAATAGGTGGTACATATGTTTTTTTTTTTTATGGTTTGGTTTGTGTGTTAATGTAATAAATAAAATGGGGTACCAATATTTCACCTGCACTCTTAAATTTTTTAAATTAAAAAAATACAATATGTTTTGAGGGCGACGCAGTGGCGCAGTAGGTAGTGCTGTCACCTCACAGCAAGAAGGTCGCTGGTTTGAGCCTCGGCTGGGTCAGTTGGCGTTTCTGTGTGGAGTTTGCATGTTCTGCGTGCGTTCGTGTTGGTTTCCTCCGGGTGCTCCGGTTTCCCCTACAGTCCAAAGACATGCAGTAAAGGTGAATTGGGTAGGCGTTCTGCTGTGGCGAAATGAAAATGAATGAATAATTGAACGAATGAATATGCTTTGAGACATTTAATAAGTTAAAGAGCCCATATTATGGGTTTTTGAAAATGCCCTTCCCTGTAGTGTGTAACATAGCTCTAAGTAAAGTGAAATATCCAGCTAAGGCTTAAATCTGTAAGTGTACAGTGTTTAAAACTATTGATTCATCTATAAAAGAGTCGACTCATAGTGCTTCAAACGAGTCGTCTTGATAACGAGTCATTAGGTGTTTCGCGATGACGCAGCTACGAAACACAAGTAGTTGGGCGCGCAAACCCGGGAGATTTGAAACCTGCGGCCCCGCCCACTAACAGAAAAAAAAGTCACACACACACACACAGAGACACACACAGACACTGGTCGAATGAAGTCATGCTGTGCAGATGGATATTATGGACAGTCTAATCAAAGATGAAACATCAGCAATATAGCCCAGCCTTGAGCAGTTCTGAGTGCTTATGAAAACTATATGCTTTCAAAGAAGACTTCATCAGTTTGTTAAAGGAAGGATCAGTAAAGACTGATGGATCAGTGCATCAGTGTCTCCTCGTGTGTGTAACGCACGGGTATTCGCGGATATAACTGAGCGCCGCTCCTCTATGGACGCGCCGGCCCTGTGTGTGTGTGTGTCTGTGTCTCCTCGTGTGTGTAACGCACGGGTATTCGCGGATATAACTGAGCGCCGCGCCCTCTCTATTCAGCCGCTTCTCTATGGACGCGCCGGCCCTCTGTGTGTGTGTGTGTCTGTGTCTCCTCGTGTGTGTAATGCACGGGTATTCGCGTATATAACTGAGCGCCGCGCCCTCTCTATTCAGCCGCTTCTCTATGGACGCGCAGGCCCTGTGTGTGTGTGTGTGTGTGTGTGTGTGAAAAGAGCAAGAAGACTGTGACCTCCTCGCCAGTTCTTGGACTTTTTGCTCAATGAAATAGTCGTCAGTATTTTCTAGTCCATCGTCTGTTTACATTCACCCACTGGCAGCCAAAATCCACTATGAAGCGTGTGTGCACTGTGACTACTTTTATATTGTAGATTAGCAGCTGGGCATTTCACTCTGCCTCGTGCTGAAGCCTGTCAGTGTTGTCGACCAATCGCAGCAGGCTGTCATCGGTCCAATCAGCGCAGATTAGCTTCGCGCTGAGGATGGGTTTGGGAACAAATGAATCGCTGAACGAATCATATGGGAGTCGCTGGGATAATTAGGTAAAAATAAATGCAGATTATAAGACCATCAAAGTGTTTTTTGACCTTGCATGCATATTAGACTGTTGTTGGAGACCCTTACAACCTAAATATGACCCTATTTCATCTATAATATGGGCTCTTTAAATTACGAATGAAAAAAAAAAACTTGAAATAGTAATTGTTTATGTCCAAAGTGACCCACAATATGAAACAGTGAAGCCTATATACAGATTTTCAGTACATTGAGGCTAAAATGTAATTCGGTTTAAATGTTAACCTACACACATACATCAAAAGTATATTAAAATGGCTTCATTTTCTCATTCATTTGAACAACTTGAGTAGATTTTATAGATGCTTTCATTCACTATACAAGACATTTAATTTGTAAGTTTTTTTACACTAAGTTTAAAACCTTTAATAAGTTTATCTTTAAAAACAAAAAACAATTGATTTATGATAATGATTTATGAATCTTTTTAAAATGTGATCTTCAAAAAATCTTTAAATACTAAACATTATACACACTATAAAAAATGTAAATGACAAAAAGTCAAGACAACTTTTTGCTTAACTTTGATTAACTTTTATTAATCAAGTTGTACAAAGTTTAACTTGATATTTTTAGTCAGTTTGATGGATGCAAGTTTAGATGACTAGAAAAGTTAATCTGCCGCTTCAGAAGCATTAATAGCCAAATTAAAATCAAAGGAAAACAGCATGTCGGTAACATGGGAATATTTTGGTTTTAAAGTCACAGACACCAAACAAAAACAGGTCATTTGTAAGAGCTGTCGCAGAATTGTTGCCAGTATGAGAAAATACAACAACCAGCACTTGAAAAAGGCAGCTATATGAGGAGTGTCTTGCTAAAAAGTCAACTGAAAGTATTGTCAGTGACACTCAATATAGTAGCAAGCAATAGCAAAGTACGATTTCAGAGTTCTTTAAGGCTGTTACACTTGTATGAGAAAACATCACAAAGGCACCAGGAGATAACTAATACCATAACGCACTACTGTTTGCTCTTTGCTCTAATTTCAGAATATTTAAATCAAATTTGAATAAATGTTGGATCTTTTTAGTTGCTTTTTTTTTTTACTAACAATCACTGCATTTTAGCAGTAAGAAGCTTTGATACAGAATATTGAGCTGAACTGAGCTTGACTACAAAATTAAAAAAATCGCAAAATCAAATTGAAATCGTAATATCTGTTAAAAAAACTGCAATTAGATATTTTTTTCCCAAATCGCACAGCCCTAAACACAATGATGAGTTAATGACAACAAGATTTATAGAAATGCTATCCTTTGAAATGAATTTTTGGAAAACATTATAAAAAAAGTCAATTTTCTGAATACAACATTAAATATAATAGATCCTCTGATTGTTATATTTTAAATATAAATCAAAAACCTCAGCCCTTTGGTGGCGTGAATATTTCATTGTGGCGTTATGAATATTTCCTTTCCCAGCAGTCGACCGAAGGATAAATGTATTGATCTTTGCAGTGTCCTCTCCTCTACATCCACATATACAGAAAGCCTTTCATTTTCTAACAAACACAAATACATAAAGTCAGTGTGAACTGAGATCAGAATGCAAGCGGTCTCTCGACAAAATTAAATAGAAGCTTTCCTGATACTCAGGTTTTTTTTTTTTTATGCAAACAGAGACACATGCACACACACAAAGTCACACATGCTGACAAAGGCAGCGCTGGGACAAGAAGGTCAGCTTCATTCCATCAGCAGTATTGCTTTTCTAGACACTCCACACCACAGTACGCACACACACAAACACATGCAGAGGCACTAATAATGCAATCGTCTTATTGTTAGAGACTTGGCTGTTTAAATGGACCTTTGACAACACATTAAAAGAAAACAATTAACCAATTAACAGATGAACAGATAGGCGGATCTACCCACGCATGAATACCCATTAATTATGCACATTTACTAATAAACACATTTGGCATTCTTACAGACGCAGCTATGTTGCTATGGTAGCATCGCATTGAAGTGACACTGAGCTATGTTGTTTTATATTGCAATTAGTAAAGGTGATACATGAATTTTGTTGCAGCATTAAAATCATTCTACCCGTTTGAGTTTAATACGTAGACAACCATATTTGATTTGTAAAACAGGTCACTTCAGTTCCATCCATAAGTTTCATCCAAATCTGGCACCTGACAATAATTTGCTTCATTTTCTGAATATTTAACTGGCAGCAAAACTTTCCAGTATACTCTGAATTTGCAGTATGGGAGGTGACTGAAACCCTCAGACACCAGGCTGTCCAGATGAAGACCAAAGGGAGACCTTGTCAGACAAACAAAAAAAGGTTTGTGGTTTCTAGAATATTTAATCTTTACACAGAGTACGTTTAGATGGACACCGATACTTAAGATTTTAATACGATTAAGACAACACTCTGATAAGAGTCTTCCATTTTTGATTACCTTAATCCGAATAAAGTCATAATCGAACTAAACAGAAAGCAAAGACATGTAAATTATATATTAGATGCATTATTGAAGTGCAATACAGATATGTAAACACCTTAATCAAACCATTACCAATTTGTAGTACTTTTCGCTACACACGGCAGATGTCAGGCGTTTGACAACAAACAAATGAAAGTGACTTGAAGCATGAGAGCACATTTTTGCTGCGAGAGGGAAACAATGAATATAGTGAGAATTCTGGAAGAAATGGACATTATGAAGTGCCTCAGAGTTTGTCGCGGTGCATGAATGAAAAGTTAGTGAATGAAATGGGGAAAAATTATCCGCTGTTGTCTGTTTGCACATACAGTGGGTGACACTTCAAAATGACCATTACCACCATATGTAGTGTTGCCGTGGGACTAATATTGCGTTCATACCAGATGTGGAAGAAGCATCATGCGCGAGTGATTTACATGTTAAGTCAATGCAAAGACATGAATAGACATCCTGCGGCGCATTACGAGCAAATTACGTGATTCACGCGAATGAAGCGGCACGAGTTGAACGTTTTCTGAAGGAGTTGATGAACTCACAGAGCTGGTGCACATCTGAAAGGGTCTATTGAACTCACCCACGGCTCCAAACGAACTGATGCTGTTCTTCAGCCTTCATAAAAGCACAAACACAGCTATTCTCTCTATAAAATCCATGTTAGCCTTTTAGCCACAAAGCTAAAGTCACCAGGTAGAGAGAAGCTCTGCCGATGACGCGAATCCGCGTCTATTGTAAAGTAAATTTAATGCACGGATGAAGTGGATTTCATGCACGAATAAAGCGAGTAAACTAAAATGTTCCACATCTATTTACACGCAAATATCGCGATTTATCCGCGCATGCCACATCTGGTGTGAACACAGCATAAGGGATTAAGAACATGGTGTTATGAGGTGTAACAGCTGCTTGTGACTATGCCACCATGAACTATGATTGTGTGAAACACCGGAGGAAACTAGCATCAAATAGTGACGTAACTATATCCTATAATATGTATAACATGTAAAACTGGAACATAAAAAGGAACATTCAAAAAGCAACTCATGTAAACACCTTGATCATATTATTGTCTTATTGAGATTATTGCAAATAATTTTATTACTGATGTCCATGTTAACGTAGTCAATGTCAAACTCTTCTAAGTACCCCAAAAAGACTGGTCGTCCATGAAAGACAAACACATGGAGTGACAGGATTGTATGGAGAATCTCAGTAAGCAATTCAACACTGCAGCTTGAATGATGTATATGAACAGCTCAGGCATTTTATTACAAACTCGCCGCATTTAAGAGCTGGTTAGTTAAAAATGAATGATCTACACTGCCTGATTGAGATATGATATAAAGTGGGTCTAACACCAGACAAGAAGCACTGAATTAAATTCCATTGTTTCATACCATGTTGTGGAAATTTATTTTAGCACAGTATTTAAAATGAATTTTCTGCACTTGCCTGTTGCTCCCAACAGTGATTTTGTTTAAACAGTCTTTCATCTCATTTTACACTTGAACAATTAAATAAACGTTTGGGTCTATTTCATGAATTATATTTTGATTACATTGCATACACTATCGAAGCTCTAAAGAGTACCTGGTTTATCGGTGGCTGAAAAACACTTGCCATGCATCTCAACATACAGTTTCTCGGCATTTCAGGAAAGTGCATGGTAGTGCATGCCGAATGTAATTTTGTCTGGTCACATCACTGTCACGTGTGGCAACTTCAAGAGTTCACACTTAGCTGATGATTAATTATAAGCTTGTTTGGCATGCTGTCCCGGGAGAGAGCCCTGAGCTCATAAGATCCTCGAGCCCGGGGCTCCCTCCCGTTGCAAGGCGAGAAGGGAGTTTGAGCTCAGGTAGATCTCGAGAACTCCCCCGCTGTAATAACCAATGAACAGCCAGTGATTGCTCTTGAGAGATAACCATTTACTAGGAGCATGTCTATAGTGCTAGTTTAGATTAGTCAATTAACTTATGTTGCATGTTTTTTGGACGGTGGGAGGAAACCGGGAAACCCGGGGGAAACCCACGTGAGCACGGGGAGAAAATGCAAACTCCGCACAGAAATGTCTGCTGGTTTGGTAAAGCCTAGAACCAGAGACATTCTTGCTGTGAGGCAACAGTGCTAAGCACTGGGCCACCGTGTCACCCATCTAGGAAGGAGGAGGAGTAGGGGTGGATGGGGGGATTCTTCAAAACGAAGATAGCGGTGGTACGTAACCCAGGGTATTTGTAGTAGCTTAGGAGTCGTCTGATTGGTGCATTGAGAATTGGATAATGCGGATCCAGCCGCTAGCAATCATAAGCACGTGATCCTCTCGAAACTTGTTTATAACTAAACTTCACTTCAAGAGTTCACACTTAGCTGATGATTAATTATAAGCTTGTTTGGCATGCTGTCCCGGGAGAGAGCCCTGAGCTCATAAGATCCTCGAGCCCGGGGCTCCCTCCCGTTGCAAGGCGAGAAGGGAGTTTGAGCTCAGGTAGATCTCGAGAACTCCCCAAAATGCCATATATAGCTCGGGACAGCAGCCGCGTATTTAAGAACCCCCCAAAATGCAGATGTAACAATGCCATATCCGGCTGCTGGATATATTGATATTTTAGGAAGAGAGGCTCCTGCGGGAGCAGAGGAAAGTAGACTCCTGCGTGAGTCCAAGCGGAGGCGTGGGAAGGGCTGGATTGACTCCTGAGGGAGTCAAGCTTGGATACACTCCTGCGGGAGTGAGAGCTGGGGTGGGAAGGCTCCTGCGGGAGTGGGGAAAGGTATTGGGCGGTGAAGACTCCTGCATGAGATGGTGTGTGCTGGGGCAGGGGGGGCATGAACTCCTGCGGGAGTTGAAGCTCGTTTTAGTCACTCCTGCGGGAGTTAGAGCTGGGGATTGAGGACCTAAGCGGAAGTAAAAAGTAGCGGAATCAATGCTGAAAGAAAACAGTTAGCGGAGAAAATTTGCTGCAGCAAGGAGGAAATTATTGGGGGAATTGACAGATAAGGAGATAAGGGAGGAGATAAAAGAAGCGGTAGAAAGGTAGCAAAAGCATTCAACGCTGTAAGGAAGTAGAGAAAGGGCAAATAATTGCCAGGCGGAGGATCTCGACGCCGGAAAGAAGAAAAGGAGAGTATAAATGTAAAATATATATATATATATATATATATATATATATATATATATATATATATATATATATATATATATATATATATATATATATAAATAAAAATCGATAAGTAAGGGCCAGGGAGGGGCAGTGAATGACTCCTGCGGGAGTCGAAGCTCGGGGCGACCCCTGCGGAGGTCAGAGCTGATGTGGGCATTTCTCCTGCTGTAGTCTAGGGAGGGAGGGGGTGGTGGAGACTACTGTAGGAGGTGGCCGGGGCGAGACTCCTGCGGGAGTCGAAGCTCGTTTTAGTGACTCCTGTGGGAGTTAGAGCTGAGGATTGAGGGCCTATGGGAAGAGAAAGAGTAGCGAAGTAATTCGCTGAAAAGAGATGGATAAAAAGAGGGTGGCGGAGGATCTCGACGCCGGAAGGAAGCAAAGGAGAAGGGATATACCTGCATGCATGCACATGCACGCACACACATTCGCACACACACGCAAATGCACACACATATACCTGCTCGTACGTGTGTGCATACCATTCCTAAAGGCTGGGGGGCGGTGATGACTCCTGCGGGAGTCGAAGCTCGGAGCAACCCCTGCGGGGGTTAGAGCCATGGGGGGGTGGGGTTCCAGTAAGAGTGGGGAGAAAGGAGGGGGCAGGGATGCTCCTACTGGAGGTGTGACTGTGAAGGGGTGGCCAGGGATGGGCTTGAAGTGACTCCTGCGGGAGTCGAAGCTCGGGTTAGACCCCTGCGGGGGTCAGAGCTGTTGGGTGGGATGGCAAAGCATAGCAAAGCTTGGAAACAGAAACGTAGGTATGTACATACAGGTACATATGCACATGCACATCACATGCATGCGTGCACACACGACACACACAAATGCACATGCGTGCATACCGTGCATACATGACACACACATGCACATACACAAGTACGCGCATGAATACACGCATACATAACACATACATACGCAAACCCATACATGTATACATAAGCACACACACACACACACACACATATACATGTACGCATATATGCATGCATATACATATATACACACGCGTACATACACATATACACATATATACCCACACGCACATACACATAGATCCATGTACACACATACGCACGCATACAGAGGGTCATGCTCGAGCCCTTGTTCTGGAGTATTGTGTTAGCTGGTTAGGGCCAGCTGGGTTTCCTTGAGGTGTGAGCTCAGGCAGAGCGTCACTGCTGCGGCAGTGGAGCAGAGGGAAAAAGAAGCTCAGCGGAGCTTCTCTGCTGTTGCAGAGGAAGTCGGTATTGGAAGGCAAGTACTCTTCCGTGGAGGCAATTTAACTGCTGTGGCAGTGCTGGGGAATGTGTCAGTAGTGGCATGTTAGATGCAGGTGTATGTGAGCTCAGGCAGAGCGTCACTGCTGCGGCAGTGGTGAGGAGGGGAAAGGAAGCTCTGCGGAGCTTCTCTGCTGTTGCAAATGTGTCGAGGAAGTCAAAATTGGAAGGCAAGTGCACTTCCGCAGAGGCGTTTTAACTGATGTTGTAGCGCTGGGGAGTGTATTGGTAGTGAATGGCAAAATGGAGATGTGTGTGAGCTCAGGTGGAGCGTCACTGCTGCAACAGTGGTGGAGAGGGAGAATAAGGCTCGGCAGAGCGTCTCCTCTGTTGCGGGGGTGCAGTGGTATTCAATATTGAAGTGTTATGAGTGCTCCTGCAGGAATGTTAAATGCTGTCAATAGTGATGTGTACAGATGAGAGTAAATAGGGGCTCAGCTAGAGCGTCACCGCAGTTGCTGGTTGCTATGGGTGAGTGTAGCTCAGCGGGGTGCCTCTGCGGTTGCAGAGGTAGCCAGTATTGGAGTTATGAGTGTTCCTACTGGAATGTAAATACTGTCCGTAGTGATATGTAGAGATGAAGGAAAATAAGGGCTTAGGCTAGAGCTTCACTACAGTTGCGGTGGTGCTATGGGTAAGTGCAGCTCGGCAAAGCATCTATGCTACTGAAGAGGTGCAGTGGGTCAGTATGGAGGTAATGTGCGCACCCGTAGAAGCATTGCTGCTGTATGAGTACGTGGGAGTGTCACGATAGTGGTATTGGAAATTAAGGTGTATGTGAGCTTGTTTAGAGCGTCTCTGCTGCAGCAACTGAAACTCTGGGTGCTCCCAAAATGGGTGTGAGCTGTGGTGAATGGGAGTGAATAGGAGTATGGAATAGCTCAGTTTGGAGGGAAAGTTAAATGAAGTAAAAAGTGGGAAGGGCAGTGAAGGAGCGCCTATGTTAGTAGGAGGGAATAGGGGGAAAAGGCAGAGTCGTGCTTATACCTACAAATGCGTGTGGGTGGAATTCGGCTGGAGAGGATCAGCTGGGCTTCCCTGAGGGGGTATTGCTCTACTGTTGTGTAAGAATGCTTGGAGGGTTTGGAATGAGTGTGTGGGGGAGGGGATATGGAGGAAGTATCCAGAACGTCCTTTATGAAATTGAGCTATTTGCTTTGCTTAATAAAGAAACATGGAGTTTCTTCATCCAGCAAAGTTAGATCAGATGTGGTGAGGTGGATTTTGGGATTGACATTTGATGTTAGTTCAGAACATCTTAAAACTAAAAGGGGCAAGTGGGAATATGGCATCGTGGTGTGGGCTGGGTTAGTGAAAATGTATCCTTTGCATGGAATGTGAATGTATTTGGAATGATGTGGATTGTAATAGGTTGGATGAGGGTCAGCTTCTAGGGCCGGCAGTCATGATCTCTGAAACGAGAAACCAAAGAGAATCAGAAATGAAATCTTTACAACATGATACATGTACGCCAGACATAATAATTTATTTTAGCTGATATCCATGCGAGGCATCTTAATAAGGGCATGGGTAACTGTGAATTCAAGCGCCTTTGTTAATGCATGGTATGATAGCCTCGTTGACATGAAGTGCAAGGATGGTAGGGGTGGTCATTCGTCCCCCCACGGGATGGCAGATGGATGGAGAGCTGAGGATATGGGGTGTGGCTTGTCTGGTGGTCCTGGAAGTACTTCTTGAAGACAGATACCTCTTGAAGATCTATTGTCAGAAATGTCCTCCTCCTACTTATCAAGCATGGAGTTGTTCCTTTGCCTTTTCAGATTCAACTGAATTGTTATTATGACCTTGCATGTCACTTGTATATGGACCATAGACTGTAAAATATATGGACGTAGCATCCGTGACGTCACCCATAGGTTTCTGAAGAGCACAAAAGAAGCTACAAGTGGGTGTGGCCAAACGTCGCCATTTGTTTGTGCGTCATCGCACCCACGGCGGGATACCAAACAAGGGCAAAGAGGCGGAGAGTGAGCGGAGCTACAGACACCTGCTGGCACTTTGCTTAGACCTGGCAGACAGACTTTACTTTGGGAGAAACACTTAATACTTTATTACCTGCAACTTGTTGTGTTCTGACCACATGTGCTTGGCTGTACACTATATCAGTAAAGTGTTTAGACATTTAAAAACACTGTTGTAATACATTGAGCCACTAAGCATTGTTCTTATGACGTTTTCTACAGAAGGAAAACGCGAATTACTTCCAAACACTTCAGATATAGTGTGTGTTTAGTAAATGCAGACTATTGATGAACTCCAGCATAACACTGTATGATAACGCTTCAGATGACTGATCTAGAGCTTACAGCTAATCCATCTGTCATATTCTGGAGTGCTTTACAGCTCTAAAGAACATTATAAATGATAAATGAACTTAATAAAAACACACACATTTATAGAGATGGTGTACAAGTATATAACTTTACTCACATGTGAAACGGAGGCCACATTAATGGTTTGTGAGCACAATTAAGTGCACACAGCATCCCATATCTGATAATTGTAAGAATAAGTCCAAAAGGCAGCTGACTGTGTAAAGCCACATAAAACAAAACAAAAATACGATGAATATGCCGAGATCAGTGGCTAATCTGCCGGATTCAGCTGAGGTGAAGTAACAGCGACCAGCGAGACCTAGCTGTCACTCAAGTGGCCATGCCCTTAATTATGCAAACTTAATATAAAGGAAATGGATGAGTTATAAAAGATTCACCCCCCCTCGCAGTTGTCATGGAGGGTAATAATAGCCAAATCGTTCTTTGTACCAGGGTGTAAACAATGTTTTTTTTTTTTTTTTTTGTCAAGTTGGCCATTCTAACAGTGGGCTCAACTGCAATTTGCTCTATTATGGATCCGGGACTAGCGGAATTGATGAATTGCAGTTTTAGTTACTTCCGTATTGGCTTCCCGAGGGAGAGCGGGAGGTTGCCGCTTGGTATGGACATATGAATCACATTACGATTTAACTTCTGTGCTAGATGTGTTGAATTTAAATGATTGAGTAAAAATGTATTTATTAATAATTTTTTTTTTTTTTTTTTTTTTAAATAAATATAATCAACTGCCAACATCAAACTCTGAACTATAAAGTCACCACTTAGAAGAACTGTGAATGGAATGTTGTTATAGGCTTTACTTTAATCCATTAACATTAAGTTTGGAATCTCAATGCTATTAAATCACGAGCCTATAATTCACAAGGTGTTGTAGCCGAGTTCATTCATAAATTGTCAGAGAGGGCGGGACCATCTCGAGTTGGGAGCTCATTGGATGGTGACAAGTCTTCTTTTAGCTATTGGCTCAATGAGGTGTCAATCAAAAGATCGGCGGCCATTTTGCTGACCAGAATACTAGAGTTAATGTGTAGGAGACGCAGCTGCGCTCCTAGATTGGATGATGACAGCGCATTCTGTCATGTTTCTCTACGCACGAACATGCCGCGGACCAAAGCTTAGGGACTAGATTGTCTGGATCTTTGCAGTCGAATTACTTGGAATGTTATGGATCAGTGGACAGGCAGGAGGCTGGAAAGGTGAGTTATTGGTTGAAATTTCTCTAGTCTTGTCTTTCAAAAGCTTTATAGATGTTTAGTCTTTGTTGGGAAGTAGTTATTTTTCTGCGAGGCTTCCCCTTAAAGCATGCGATATACGTTACTGCAGGTGCACCGCTAGGAGAGCAGTGAGTTATTTATTGCCATGGCGTAATCGCTGGCGTCTTGAGAGTTGAGCAGAGTTCATGGACGGTGATCAAGTTTGACTGTGATCTTGCTGGAGAATTGGTTTGAAGACACAGCGGATGCGTTGTGTGAGGCACTTGAAGTGGAAGGTTTTGATGTTGTTGTTGGAGTATAGTTGGAGATGTAGTCGTTTTGAAGTAGTTGTTGTAGCCAGTAGCAGTAGCAGTAGCAGTAGCAGTAGCAGTAGCAGTAGCAGTAGCAGTAGCAGTAGCAGTTGATTCGGAGCAGAGCTGTCTTCAAAACGAAGATAGCGGTGGTACGCAACCCAGGGTATTTGTAGTAGCTTAGGAGTCGTCTGATTGGTGCATTGAGAATTGGATAATGCGGATCCAGCCGCTAGCAATCATAAGCACGTGATCCTCTCGAAACTTGTTTATAACTAAACTTCACATAGTACTGTGGTAGCACTGAGAGCAGACAGCAATTCATCCAAATTCACAGCATAACAACGAACACGTTTTATGGCCTTAAAACTATATCAAAATAGGTTGTGGTATATATTGCCATATAACAATATTTGTAGGATCATTTAAAGGTATCCTCTAGGTCTACGAGACAAAAAAACCCTGGTTCTTCAGAGAAATGTACTAATTTTTTATTTTGATATTTTACAACAATAAAATAGGCAGAGTTCTTAATAAACAAATAAAGCTTTTCAGGATTACACAAAATACACAAGCAGAAGTCCCAAAATAGGTTGGAAATAAACTTTGCAAGACAGTGGGTCCCAGGATTGTTGCTTTCCTCAACGAAAAAGACACGAGACATGACAAAAATGCTGGTCATGTGAAGATGACTGTAACTAAATTTGTAATGTGATATTGTTGACAAATAATAACGAGAATAAATGTGGTTTACGATCTAAAAACTATACTAAAATGTCCCTTCATTTGTTGATTTAAACGAGACAAAATTAAATGTTATAACGTTATTTTGTTTTGTTTAGTCACTTTATTATTATTTTGCAGTAAGGTCCTCTAACTTGAGGCAGCACGGTGACGCAATGGGTAGCACAATCGCCTCGTATCAAGAAGGTCACTGGTTCGAGCCCCAGCTGGGTCAGTTGAAGTTTGCATGTTCTCACCGTGTTCGTGTAGGTTTAGGTGAATTGGGTAAGCTAAATTGTAAATGTGTAAAACATATGCTGGATAAGTTGGCGGTTCATTCTGCTGGTGACCCCCCCAAATTAATAAAGGGACTAAGCCGAAAAGAAAATGAATGAATGAATAAATGAAGGTCCTCTGACTACATTCGCGACATTATTTGGATGACGACAACAAACAGACACCCGCTGAGAAAGCTAAGGAACGATAGCCAGCCAGCCAGGGTTTGTTGGGAGAAAAGTGACAGTTGGAAAAACTGTACTAATACATTTAAGTACAAAAGAAAACAAAATGTGTTGTGGTTAAAGATGGAGATAAATGCGGCACAATTATTTTTTTTATTAAAAAAAAAAAACATTTTCAGGATAAAACACTACGAACACTAAGAGACATCTCAAGGCATTCCATAATGAAATAGAAGTCAAGACATTAATGTAATATTACTTTCTATTTTAGAAAACTCACACCAACCTATAAGGCTGTGGTTAAGGAGTCTCATTTTAACGTTAGCCATAAACATTAGCCACAGAAGCTAAAAACTATGTCGATGTCAACTAGGCTAAAATGTCATCAGTTTTTGTCTACTAAAACTAGACGAAAATAGTCATGGATGATTCTGACTAAAATAAGACTGAAATGTTTTTAGCATTAGCTTAGTCGCTTATATGCGACTTTAACCTGACTAGACTAAAAAGAGTATGAACGTGACTATTCTAAAACTAAAATTAAAACAGGCCACCAAAAACAACTCGAACCCTGCTCCTGGGAACTTAAGACCTCTGAAATAGTGTTGTGATCACAGGCTGTAATGTTTTTTTCTCTTTCATTCATACTGGATGCTAGAGGGCACCCTCACACAAACACAATATTTGCATTACATATAAAATGACATCATCAGCTATCACAGTAGCAGAGAATAAAGAAAATGGAAACGGATACAGGAGTCAGACAACAAACAAACAACCTGGGTATTTTAATAAGAATAAAGCATATTCATAAGGCAAACCTAACTGACCTAGCCTTTATCACTGTGTACAATTCTATAACAAGTATTCCTACATCACTCTGTGATATGAAACCACATAACTATATAAAAGCGAGTTTAAAATTAAAGTCCGAAAATCTCGGCAAACAGACAAAAAAAAAAAAAGTGTCACACTTTTGCTACTGAAATAATTAATTGCACACACACCGATCATTGGACCATACCTGTCAACATTGGTACAGTATGTGAAAATAACGGGGAAAAAAAGATTAAAGAGCAGGCAATGAATCTCTCATTTATATTTTTTGTTTGATTACATTAAATAACAGAGGTTTCACTTTAAAAATGCACAGATCCATAATGAAAGCATTTGATTGCAGTATTTTTTATGCCTAAACAAAATGAAAGCACAGAACAGATTCACATTTAAGAGTAAGGGGCATCCCCTGGTGGTTCGGCGGTATGGATTGCGTATAGGGAGGATCGGCTATTTAATGTTTATTGCCACCCTTCATAGAAAGATCGAAAATACGGGAGAAATACGGGAAACGGGAGGATTGATAGGTATGGATTGGACATTTTAGTGTCATTACAATCAATTACATTTTACTGTTACAAGTCACAAAAAAATAACTTTTTATGAATGCAGCAACCAAACCTCTCATCAGCAGAGAGAATCATGAAGGCTCAACTAAACTCTGCTCAGGACTATGCCGTGTTGACACAGAAATGGTCCACAGTTCACTTTAGAAATGAATGCAAGCATTTTTTTGTGTTCTCTACTTCTGATCACTGTTTTCCTTGGTTATTTCTGTAAAACAATATTTAACTTCAACAACTAATATTCCTTAAAAGTTTGAACAATAAAGATTACATTACATTATTTTATATAGATTACATTAAGTGTTCAAAGACTGTTCTTTAATTTTGATCCCCATTGTTTATTTAATTTATATTTTCATTATGTACAGTACAGTACATTACACGGCAGGTTGACACTTGCACATTGTGTCATTGAACTGTAGGTTGAAATGGGGGTAGTTTTAAGTACAGATTCCAAATCAGATTAAAAAGCTATTAGTGCATGAGGACCACAAATATTCACACATAAACAAACAGAAAAAAAGTCTCTCAGCCTTGTAATCCCATGGCAAAGTATCAAAGACCTCCAGCATCATAATCTCCTTCCAAACACTTTGTTTTCAAAATCAATTTTTTAATGCCTAAGAATAAGTAAAAAAAAGACATGTACATGTAAATTTGTCAGTACCCTTTTTTATTTGGAAAAAAAAATTCCTCCAAATTACAACATGCAATTAAAAGGGCTGCCTTCTTATTCTCTGTAGCATGCAAATATGTATTTAGTTGTGTGTTTTATCTGTGCAGCTTGTAGGGTTGGGTATCGTTTGGTTTTTTTTCGATACCGGTGATAAATCGATACTTTTAAAACAATACCGGTGCCAAAATGGTGCCTGAACCGATACTTTTTAGCCACAAAATTATGTTGGATGACTCTAGAAAAATCTTTTATTTGACAAAATCTTTTAAAAAATAATTTTAATAGAACAATATAATTTTGAAGTTTAAAGTACACATCAATTCATATTTTATATATTTGAATTACATTAATATAATTCCTTTTATCATTTGTTGGTTAGCATGAATTTAAGATTTGCATTATGAAATTACATTACCTTATTACTGACCTGGGGGGGGGGGGGCATATATATATATATGCAGTCTTCATAAACAAGATAATTAAATAACTTAAACTCAAGATAATCTTCCTTGTTAATTTGACAAGTGACTTTGTACAGGTGTAGGATAACACATTTGTAACATTCAAGTACATCAAGGCACATTGTTACACCTGTAAACTTTAACAGATAGGCCTACAGTTGAAGTCAATTTATTTTGCCCTCCCGTTCATTTAAAATAATGTTTCTGAAAATTTTCACAGTGTTTCCTAAAAAATAATTATTCTGTAGTCATAATAAGTCCTATTTCTTATTGTTTATTTCGTGAATAAAAATAAGGTCAGTATTATTAGCCTCCTTTGTATTTACTGTATATTTTTGATATACACAACAAATCAGTTACAAAATAATTTGACAAATTATTTCAACTTTCGTAGTTAACTGATTAAGTCTTTAAACTACACTTTAATCTGAATAAAAGACTATAAAATACTTAAAGGGACTTTGTCTGAATACAACTGTCTAGCAAAATAACTAGTAAAATGCTATGCACCGACTATGGGGTAGATAAAAAAGTAGATATTAGAAATGAGTTAGTTAAACTATTATGTTTAAAAATGTGTTGTAAATTAATCATGTGTTGAAGACGAAAATAAAAAATGAATGGAAGCAAAACTAAACGAGTTGAATATGACTTACATGAGAGTAAAAACTACATTTGATCAATGAGTTACATCTGTTCTTTGGTACTTGTACTTGGTAGTACTTTCAATACTGCATTTCCTAACGTAAAACCATGTACACTAGATTTCTGATTAATAATGGTCTCTGCATAGCAGAGGACTTTCTATATTAAAAGTGTTAAAATTGCTATTGAAAACAGAAGTCTAATATCATCAACAGTGGATATTTTGATAGTGTTTCACAACATGAACATGACTCAAGTTTATCCTTTTTATTACCGGTGTCAATTTGGGCATCAACTTCTGACGAATGCGGGGAACTGATGCGTGCAGCATCGTCACAGAGAGAGCAAAGTAGAGGGAGTGAGTGCCTGAGCCAATAATATCCACCTGCAGGCCAGCAGAATCACACACGTTTCAGGCACACACAATCTAGGCAAACCATATATGGTTACAACGGATGTTAATGTT
>NW_026613824.1:0-30651 GCF_903798145.1 Danio aesculapii | reverse complement strand
GTTTAAAAGCTTGAGTAGTTTTTGCGGATCTCTTTGAGACAGCCTCTTCAACCAGCTTATTAAAAAGCACATTCAGAAATATTCAATAACAAACTTGTTGTGGATGTGAAGTCAGAGCACAGAGTGTTGGTAATCACTCATCTATTAGAATGCGTTGGTAAAACACTCTGGTGTAAAATATATTTTGTGCAAATATAGAACTCCTTACCAAAATTGTTCTGCACACAGTGTCTTCAGTGGTTTAGATGTTATGAGTCTGTATACTCTTATGTTTATCTGTACATCCAGCAACAGAATATTTGTAATGTTTTTTCTGCCACTGGCATTGTAAATTTTACCAGCAGACACACAACGTCATAAGATGTTAATATTAGGTTAGATTTATGTCGCCAGCATCTAAGGACAATGTTAATTTGACTTCCAATAACAACGTGTAATGACACTGGTATTTGGTTGATTTTAGGTTGCGTTGTAAAGTGACCAAACTCCAACATCAAGCCAACATCTTAAACTAACGTCATATTGACGTCAAATATTGGCATTTATTTGTTAGGTATGGCAACCAAAATACAACATCTGATAAACGTCATAGTGGTAACGTTTACACAACCTCAAGCTGTAACATCATTAGACATTGATATTTGATTGATTTTAGGTTGTGTTTGAAAGTGAAAATCCAACATCGAGCCAACTTCTTAAACAAACATCATATTGATGTTAAATACTGACATTTATTCGTCATGTATGGCAGCCAATATCCAATGTCTGATAAACGTCATAGTGGAAACGTCCACACAACGTCAAGCTGTAACATCATTAGACATTGATATTTGGTTGATTTTAGGTTGTGTTTGAAAGTGAAAATCCAACATCGAGCCAACATCTTAAACAAACATCATATTGATGTTAAATACTGACATTTATTCGTCATGTATGGCAACCAATATCCAATGTCTGATAAACATCATAGTGGAAACGTCCACACAACGTCAAGCTGTAACATCATTAGACGTTGATATTATGTTGTTTTTAGGTTGCATTTGAAAGGAACCAAAATGCTATGTCTGTCCGACGTTGGACATTGATATTGGCCTGACGTTGGGTTCTGACGTCAACAGGGTTTTCGTTTCCAATCAAAACGCAACGTCCCATGACACTAGGGTACATCGTCAATCTGACGTCATGTTGTCGCCAATTTTGTAAAAGATTTAATGTAATGTGTGATATGACTAAACGGTGGTCATAAAAGACTATTTTCTCAGTTTAAATTAGTAGAATCTTGTACCTGTAAATGATTTGCCATACGTCACAGCTTAACCAACGGATTGTATTGAGAATGAATCTAATCCAGTATGAATGTGGCGCAGCAGCATGAAGAAGGTGTTTTTGGGTGAATTTCTCTGCACTAGGCCTCCTCCAGTGCCCTGAACACCTCCACTGTGACCTTGAGCGTCCAGTATTGGCAGAGGCGAGCAGAGACCTGAACTGCTTCCCGCTGCGTCCACATGTTCACGTCCCACAGCCTCCTCGCTCCGTTCAGTGCAGGGATTGGACCGGGTCTGGACACCCCTGGAGCATGGCCTACTTTGGGAAGCGATGATCGGGTTGAGAGGGTCACGGCTCCATACGGGAGCATCTCTGGCAGATTTACTGTACCCGCTGCTGTGGGCAGGACTGGAGCTGGGGACGCTGGCTCACGCTCTGGATGTTTCCGCAACTTTGGTGCACATCCAGAGTCACAGGGACTTTGTGACTCTGCCATTATGAGTCACGAACAGCAGAGCTCGGATCTTAACACAGATTCAACTCAGGACTAAACACAGAGATAATATTGAGATTTTCAGTTGCACAACATTTTACGGTAAAGTTTCACGTGTTGGTATTAATTCATTTGGTGGTGTTTAGTAATGTTAATGTCCATTTATAAACGTACAGCTGTCTGTTTTTAATTAAATTAAGCTTATTTAAATTTTATTTTACTTAATTTAATTTATTTGTTTTTTATTTTATTTGTTTTTATTTGTTTTTTTATTTTATTTTTTATTTTATTTGTTTTTTATTTCATTTTTGTTTTTATTTTATTTTATGTAAACTTTCTGTTTTTTTTTTTTTTTTTGTAAATAGTCTTTTTAAAAATTAGATGGTTAACCATTAATTTTAATATTATTTATACAAACAAAATTTAAAGAATGTATGTGTATGAATGTAGAAATGAACAATAGTGTTGAATATATATATATATATATATATATATATATATATATATATATATATATATATATATATATATATATATATATATATATATATATATATAAATATAAATAAATGTCAAAAGTAATTATATACATTTTTATATGCATATTTTATTTGGGGCTATTACATATTTTAATGTTAACCAATTGAATATTACTATGAAAAGGTACATTATTTAGATTACTATATTAATAATCTTATTTTCTTTTTTTAAATACTGCTTATTTCTTATTAACTAGTGGTTAATTGAAATACAATAATTTACTTTCTAATAATTTAAACAAAATTAAGCAACAAAAATATAAAAAATGCATTAATGTATGTAGAAATTAACTATAATACAGAAAATAAATGCTTCAAAATATTATAGAAATAATTACACGTTTATTTTGAGCTTCTGCATATTCTAATATTAGACAATTTCTTATTATGAAGTTTTTTATTATAAAAAGTTACATTATTATAATAGCTATGTTGAAATTCATATTATTTATTTGAATGATTATTGTTTCTTTGTTAATTATTAGCCATTAATATTAATTTACATAAATATGTTCAATAAAAGGTATCAGTTTGTACAGAAATTAATAACCTAAATTCATAAGTACTTTGAAATTTTATATTTAAATTGTGTAAATGCATATTTAACTTAAAGTAAGCCTCTTAAAATTGTTATTGTGATTGCTGTAGATTTAAAAACATATTTCTTATTCCAGAAAAGACAGTGTTCTGTATGTGGACTGTGCAGTTATTTGACATCCTAGTTTGCACAGTTGTCCTTTAGACAGCATTAGGCCGAGTGTGTGTTTGGGCAGAGGGTAGCAGCTGTCGCCTCTAAAGTGACAGGCACAGGTGCGAGAGGCCCTGGCCTAATTCAGCTTCACATACTGGAGGACCGGCTCATTACTACACTCCTACCATCCTCAAAAGGCTCTTTGTGCGTTATGAGAGCTGCGACTGATTTCAAAGCAACACATTTGTCAATCTTGTTCTTCATTGTGTATCTGAGATTTGGTGCATATAAAACAGCTCAAGTGTGTTCAGCAAAGAAATATGCTGGCGTCTGACCTTTAGTCTACATTTTTTGTCATCCACTCAGCGTCCAGGAATGACCTCAGGGGCGCGGATGCCCCATCAAGGAGCTCCCATGGGGCCTCCAGGACCCCCATATGGAGGAACTCCACAGATCCGGCCAGGGATGCCAAATCCAGCCCTCGACCCCAACCGAAAACGCCCCGCCCCAACCCAGCCTGTGCAACCTCCCCCTGTCCAGAACCGTTCCAGAAAGTGAGTGCCTCTTTAATTGTTCTCTGACCTGTTTATTTTAGACCTGTGCACACGAAGACTTACAATGTGAGACTTTGACTACCAACAACTGTTTGATTGACTAAATATAAATTTACCTTTTATTTACACTGTTTAAAAAAAGTGAAAAAACAAAGTTAGCATTTAGATAAATTTACTGTTTATTTCGGAATCGACTGTTTAACAAGGCGTAGGAGGTGGCATGAATGCAATTAAATTAATAATAAAAATGTCTTGAGATTTGAAACTAAAACCGCCAGTAGGTGGAGTCAAGTCTCTGTCACTGAATGATTCATTTAATTGAGTTGTTCGAACAGCTGATTCATTCACAAATGCCTTTCAGAATGAATGACTGAATTATTGTCTCATTTCAAAGCTCAAGATTTATTCGTAAACAAAACATGGTATGGAGATGTTCAGCGACTGAGCTGTTTGGAAGCATTTTTGAGAAAACGGAACAACATTTGGACAACAGTGATTGTAAAAGTGCATCATTTGCGTTCTGATTTTAGGGATAATAACAGCGGTTCATTTTAGAAACAGGGAACCTAGAACCTGCTGTAACTTGGTTATTAACGGCGGAACTTGAGTCGCTAAATGTTAGCAAACCTGTTAACTGTGTTTTACAGTAATAATAGACATGAATGGGATTTTATAGTCATCTTTTTGCTCTTCCTACAATTTATTTATTTATTTTTTTTACTTTTGACACCAACGTTTTGATCTCAATTAAGTTGTTAAATACATGCTGCTTTGATATTAATAGTTCAATGTATGGAACAAAATCGGTGCCAAAAGTATTGAAATAAAAATTTACTTGTCCACATTGAATTAACAACTAGTTGCATTTTGATGACTTCAATTGCCAGGGTTTGTATTTTAAAGTCCTGAAAATTTGCTTCCATAAATTCAGTGGTTCAGATTCGGCTGTTAAAATTCAGCATTACATCTGGGAACTACAGGAAAAGCAATAGACTGCAGACTGAAATCTACACCTGTTGGTAAAAAATAAATAAATAAATAAATAAATAAATATATATATATATATATATATATATATATATATATATATATATATATATATATATATATATATATATATATATACATACATACATACATACATACATACATACATACATACATACATACATACATACACACACACACACACACACACACACACACACACACACACACACACACACACACACACACACACACACACACACACACACACACACAGTGTTTCCTTCAGGATTTTTCCAGCTGTGGCAGCAGCCCTTTTTTACACAGATCTACCAACTACCTATGGCGTTATTTCAATGACAAATGTCGTGAGCGCAGTATTAGAAGTCAAGATCGCATTTATGTAATAGCCTACAAGCATGCGGATCTCTTTGCTTGCGCGCCGATTTCCTCTGCTCGTGCACAAAACAAAACTTCTTGCATGTCCCCTCAAATATAAGCCGCTTCAAGAGCGTGCAGATTGTCTTGTGTGCTCTCAAATAAACACTGCTGAAGTGCGATTTAGTTTGTTAATGTAACGAGTATGTCTCCAGCATTTATTAGATTTGCTAGGAATATTTATGAATGTCACCAATAGACCTGCAGAGTGTCATTAATGCATCCTGAAGTAAAGTAAAACAGCTATACGTCGTCTTTGCTGGCCTCACGCATCACGCACTTGTCAAGTCAGCCAGTCAGTCAGCACGTAACCTTAAAGGGTTAAACAAATGACGCACAGCACTACTACGGTTACAGAAAAGTTTGCGCTGTTATAATTCACTTGCCCTTTAATACGTTTTGGTGCGATTATCACCCGCTATTAAAAAAATTTAATATTTTGAATGAGAAGCTGTAATGTAGCCGTGGTGGGATGAATTTTGGCGTGGCGCCCCGCCATGGAAGAATAAATGTAGCGGAAAACATATATATATATATATATATATATATATATATATATATATATATATATATATATATATATATATATATATATATATATATATATATATATTAGATATCACATACAGACCTTGTGCATGCGTCTGTACTGCCGCCATATTTGTACAGTGCTGCCAGTACAAAAGTAATTGAACCGCAAGAGTCAAGACTAAAGCCAATATGAAGATGCTGGACTTTTGCCCTGGGGACGGGTGTAGTAACGAGCAAACAAAGAAAACAAAGCATAAAGGCATCACATTTCATAGGTAAGATTTCATTTTTACATTTTTGTAGGTTACGAACCTTTGTGCTCAACAAGTAACATTATTGATGATAATATAGTCAATCACTGCACTAATTATAAGGCAAAGTAGCACCAACTCGCACTAAGAACTAGGCTTATGCTAGTTTTGTTGAATAAATACGGCAACCAATGTAAATTAAATATGACAATAAGATGCTGCTGTGCCAGATACTTGTATTATTGTCAGTTAAGTTCGTGAACATTAGTGTTTGAAGTAACTTATAAGGGTGCCTGATAACATAACAGTGCCTGCGCCTCAATGTGCATACTGTCCACCCTAAATTATTGAATATTATAAATATTATATACCGTTTAGATCAGAAAGGTGGATATGCACATAATTGAGATGAAGGGTATCGATGGCTCACACAAGTCATTCATAACAGAGATTCTTTCACATAATTCCTCCGTCGAAATTAGAAGTGAAAGCATGAGGGGGGAGTGTGTTTCAGGACATGGATTAGATCAAATTAAGGATAATACATTTCCATACACACAAACACACACTATTTGTCGGCAATGCTTGTGCGATCACTTATCCATCAATATAAAAATGTGATGTAAAATTCATTTTCGTAAATTAAAAAAAATATTTGCATACTGACCATCGGGAAAACTCCCGATCATATGTGTATATATCCTCGCTCCGGATGGCCAGTCCACCACTGCACCTTGGTCCCACATTTATTTCAAAGGAGCAGTACCCTGTACTAAAATGGCGGCTCTATTGACGCATTCCTTCCAATAGACAACAACAGCGTAGGCGACATCTAATGTAAATATTTATGGTAAAAAGAGCAATCAGTCTGCAATCTATTGCTTTTCCTGTAGTTCCCGGATGTAATGTTGAATATTAACAGTCGAATTTGAACCACTGAATTTATGGAAATGCTATTTTTTTTTAACAAATAAAATTGGCTGAAAATTGCCTTTTGAATATTATACATGGTATTTCTAAACAGAACTGAATATTTTGGCAGTAAAATCTGGAAGTTGAATATGAAGTATTGAATTTAAGTATGGAAAGTATGGTGTTTTGAATCAAAATAATCACAGCTTAAATAAACAGCCATGTTAAGTTTCAGGACCTGAAAATACAAACCCTGGCAATTCAAGTCATCAAAATGCAAGCACTTGTTAATTCACTGTATTATTTTTTTCAGTGCTATTCAACAAACTTTTTATTTGAATACTTTTGGCACTGATTTTGTTGCATTTCACTGTATGTAATCACTTAGATCACATACAGTCAAAGTTGAATCAGGACAAACTTACATCCTGCTCAGAAGCGAAATGAGTGCTCTCTAACTTTCTGCATAACATTCTCATATGTGGCCATTTGGTACAGCTTGTACTTTGGAAATATGTCGTTGACATTTTATTTTCAGAGCTGGGCTGTTAGCTTGAAATCAGATCTATTTTTTATAGCTGTTGGCATTATTGCAGTCAGTAAAACTTAAGTATATACTTATATAAAAATAAATACTTTGCATATATGGGGATTTTAAGCCAATAACATGAATTTCGCTATAAGAACAATACTACTGGATATTTTTTTGTCCACAAGGTGTTGTTTTGTCCACAACACTGAGTAGCTGTTATTTCAGAAGCTTGGTTTTAATGACAGGTTTGCACGAAAAAATAAAAGTGCGACATTTTATTAAAATTGATAAAGAATTGCAAAATGAACTGATGTTATGTGACTAAAACATAATGATAAGTGTCAGTCATTTCAAAAATTCTGATGATTGATGCTGTGGGTTTACGCATATCGCAGTCTGCACTGGACTACTGGAAAAACATAAAAATAATAACTAATAATAATGCCATTAGACTTTTTATTAATATAAAATATATATATATATTTGCCTTTGTTATGATAGGACAGTATTTACACAGGAAGCGAAGTTGGGGAGAGAGTTGGATGGGATTGGGAAAGGTCTGTGAGCTGAGCTTCAAACTCTGAACACCTAAAGCAAAACGGCGCTATATGTGATTGTACTGCCTACTAGGCTATCGGCACAGACGCTTACAATTATTTTTAATAGGCAAGGAAAGCCCTTTGTGCTTGGGAACGGCCACACGTGAGGTATTTTTTGGGAGGTTGTGCAATTTCACAGAGGATTTGTGGATTCAGAGTTTCTGGATGAACAGATCAAGCATTTTTTGAGATGAGAAGTGCAACAGTCTTTTAGAGCACCTGCTGTGTCATGACCAAGAGGACTTGTTTCTAAAAATAGACATATAACAGTATGTTTAAAGATTGATCATTGACTTTTATGTATGCCAGATGTAAATTTGAACTAAATTATTTGGCGGAAAACCCCCAAAACATGAGAATAATACGATTTTCTGATAAAAAGAAGCAGGGGCGCCGCTGGCTGGTACGGGCCCTATAAAAACATTTTGATGTCAAAATTTTAACATTTCAACATGACACATACACAAAAGTACCTTGTGTCGCAAACGAAAGTGAATGGGGTGGGGTTGTGTCGCGAGCGAAAGTGAATTGGGTTGTCAAGGACGAAAGTGAGAAGGGGGGAGTGGGGTGGTGGGTTGACGGAGGTTGTGTCGTGAGCGAAAGTAAATGGGGGGGGTTTGTGTTGGTTTGTGTTGCGGACGAAAGTGAAGAAGGGAGGGTGATGTCATTGGATAAAGTAAAGAGCGGGTGGGGGCCCCTAAATGGCGTGGGCCCTCAGAATCGTCGTAACTTTCCCCACTCTCAGCAGCACCCTGTAAAGGAATTTTAGCTAAGTTGACATCTTACGAAAGCGGTCATTTGTCATTCCAAAATTTCAATTTGCCCAATTTGTATATACTAATTTTTGACCTTTAATGGATAGACCAAGGGAGAGTATTGACAGGAAATCGTGGGGAGCAAAGATAGAAGTATCAGCAAAGAATCTTGAGCCGGGAATTGAACTCGGTTCACCGTGAGCTCCTCTGTGTTGACACACTTAAGCACCAAGCTATTGGTGCCAGCATTTGTTCAGTTTTGAATGGTAATTAAAATGTTGCTGCTGTTGAAAAAGCCAGGTCTTTGTTTATCTGTCTGTTTCTGTAACACACATTTTTAGCTTGAAGTTTCAGTTTGTGCAAATTAAAGGATGAGCAGATACAGGATAAAAAAGAAACACCGCAAAAACAATAGATGCCTGCACTGATGAGTGCTTGTGTAAGTGGATGAAAAGAAATCCACAACTCTGTTTTAAACTGACATTTGGAGAGAAAATGTGAATATAATGATCTAATGTTTATGTCTTAGCTGATTCAGATTGCACTCTGCTGCAAAAACAATTTATTTACACATCAGGATCATGTAATAACAAACATAAAAACTGTGTCCTTAAAGTCATGATCGCCTCTGAACTTCGTTTGCCGCCTTGCTGAAAGGACCTTCACACAGTATTCCACTGCTCATTTTCATCCAAAACAACCCTGTTAATTGAATTCTCTTCCCAAGGGCGCGAAAGAGATGTTTGGAATTTGCTGTTCGTTTTTTCTCAGGTTTTCATTGGTCTTGTTGCTGCACTGTAACTGTCCTTGTGTTTTTCGTTTCAGCTGAACGCGCTTGTAAAGGTTATCACTGAGAAACAGATTACTGAATTCAACAGATTATGCTAGAATTGTATAACGGGTGCTAAATTCGGATTAAACAAAAGAAAATGTCTGTTAGTGCATTCTGGGTTGATTTTCATCAGCTGCTATTAAATTCTCCACGCAGTAACACAAGGGTTATTTTTATGGTATGGGTGATAAATGATAAATAGCCTTTATTATATTTTTGAATGCATTAGGAATATTTTATATTAAATTAAAATCATTAACACAGATTAAATAGTTTTCAGTGTCACATGTGGGGCATCAAAACATTTACAATCAAATTTATATAAAAATGTAATAAATTTTCAGTATATGATGAAGATTGTTTAACAGTGTTATTTAGATTATCACTGTTTTAAATGTGAATTGAACAACAGATAATTATAAAGAAAACCATTTAATGTAAAACAAAAAATCTTTCACAAAGAAGTCATTATATATAAATAAGTCAAGTATAAATACACATTAAAAATACAACAAAACACATTAAAAATGCAGTTTAAATACTGTATATTGGTGAAACTATTCAAATTAAAAATAAAATATAAAAATATTTCAACATGTAATTTGTTTAATTATTTGAAAAGCATTTATTGGTTTTTGACTAAATCAAAGCATCCTTATTATTTAAAGCACAGGTGTCAAAGGGGCCACAGCTCTGCTCAGTTTAGCTTTAACAATAATTAAACACACCTGATCAAACTAATTGAGTCCTTCAGTTTTGTTTGAAACCAACAGGTAAGTGTGTTGAAGCAGACTTGGAATTAAACTGTGTGGAGCTGCGGCTCTCCAGGAACTGGATTTGACACCTGCGATTTAATTTCTCAGTTGCTCTGCAGAAACTTATTTATTGTAGCTGAAGACCAGCATTATTCCACAAATATACAGATTTATTAACTTTTCCAAAGTCTATAATCTGAAAATGTAGACATTTTTCTGTTCACCAATTGTCATTTTATGCCAAAATGCTCTAAATGACAACATTTTTCTTTTAAATATGGAAGAAATGTTATTGTTAGTGAACAGAAATGTAAAACATAACAATAAAAGAAACACTGAGAAATTGTATGTGGTCTCAATTTTCTGCATAGCTATAAAAATAAACACACACACACACACACACACACACACACACACACACACACACACACACACACACACACACACACACACACACACACACACACACACACTCAGATTGGGTTTTCAAGTTCTATGGGCACCTCTCATAATGATTTTTAAACTGCACAGGCTGTATATTCTGTCATTTTACCCCAAACCTAAATTCAACCCTCACAATAAATATACAATTTATAACACAAAAAAATGCTATTTTACATTTTCAAAATGTTTAATTCTGGGTGATTTATCGAGCTGTTTTTCTCATGGTTTTCTCATATATTTCTCATTTCTCAATATATATCCCCACATGGTAAAAAATGACTAGTATTACTATACTTCTGGGGACATTTGGTTGTCACAAAGTGAGGAATGCCAGGACAACACACATACTTGTTTTGCTGAATTATGAGGACTCTACATTGGCATAATGTATATATAACACTTATTATGAAGACTTATCCTAACTCACACATAAACCCAAACTTAACAGGAAACCAGTGACAAATTTTAGATGGTTGGAAAAAGGATGGTTTTAACTGTTTTAAATTACAAGGACGCAAGTCTTTATTATGGTGGCAGAAAGAGCTTAACATGCTACAATTTAAGACAACACGTGCAATTACATAAAACGCCAGCAAATTCAGGAAAGCTCTTCATAAGTTTGACAACACACGTCCTGCAAATTGTCACAATGCAAACAAATTTTTATAAAATGCACTGCATTTTCTCACAACACAATGGAAATGTTTCAAGGAGACCCTAAAACTTGATGGACCCGGCTATTTAGGTTATGGTTATTTAGGCTAATAAAAGCAAAAGACAAGGGAATCAGCATATTAAGATAAGCAAACACAAAGCTCACCTTTAAAGATCAACTACAACTTTCCTGAGCAATATTCACGGCACAACGGCATCCGTCACGTTTTCGGGTCCCCTTAAAACATTTCTGTTGTGTTCCATTCTGTTTGTGTTGTGAGAAAATGCAGCACATTTTTAATGTGTATGCATTGAGGATTTGCAGCAAGTGTGCTTTCAAGTGAATGAAGATCTTTTCTTAATTTGCTGATGTTTTTTGTAATTGCTCATGTTTTCTTAAATTGCAGCATTTTAAGCTCTCTTGGCCACTATACTTTATTCTCATAATCACTTCAACATTGTAATACCTAGGCCCTGCTGATGTCATTATAAAAACCATTAAAACCAGTACAAACACACACACAATCACACACACATGTTGGTATTGGTGGTTTATAAGGACTCTCTATAGACGTATTGTATTTTATACAGTAAAAACACTTATTAAATGAACTTACCCTACCCCAACCCTCACTGTAAACCTGTGGTAAATTTTGAATGTCAAAAGACCCCATTAAATATGAGGTTCAAGCATTTTGAATTACAAGGACATCAGACATGTCCTCCTAAACCACAGTTAAAGAGTACAGCTTGTTCATACCCATGTCATTATACAATAAAAATGTACTTGTAAACCACCAAAAACCAGTACACACACACACACACACACACACACGCATATCTATCTGTACAATAATGACTGTTAACCAAGAAAAAAATCAAGAAATAAATTCCTATTGGCCACTATATTTACCACAGGTAATTCATCTCTACTGTTTAAATAACTAACTAGAAATACCCCAAATCAACCTATAGGAAACCACTTGGATTTCCGGCAGCAAATGAGATATCAGCGAGACAGATGGACATGAGAGAAGCCCAGTCAGATCCTGCAATTGGATCCAAGTAGGCCGTTTATTTTGCTGCATGTTAGTTTGACACTTTGTGATGGACTTGTCCCTGCCTGACTGGTTTGTTCCCGTTTGCAGAATCGACCCTGATTAAACCGTATTTCCCCCTAATGCATGCGTGCACTGAAAGTAACACACTAAACATAATTAAAGGGTTAGTTCACCAAAAAAGGAGACTTCTGCTATTAATTACTCATCGTCACGTCGTTCCAATCTCCTGAGACCTTTGTTCATCGTCAGAACACAAACTATGATATTTTAGATGAAATCCGAGAGCTTTCTTATCCTCGATGAACAGAAACAGTCCTGGGACGTTCAAAACAAAAACACTGTCAAAACATTCCATGTGTCTTCAGTGGTTCAAATTTAATCATACAAAGCTCCACAGACACTTATGTATACCAAAATTCTGTAAAAAAATAAACAACAACAACAAAAAAAACAAAACCGTGTGTACCAATGTGTGAGCATTTACTACAGGAAGTACAACATTTGCATTGTATAAAATACATTGTACTGCTTATAGTAAATGCTCACACTTACAACCTGAAGATGGAGCCCTGTATTATTTACATTTGATCCACTGAAGTCACATTGAACATTTTGACAATGTTTTTGATTCCTTTTCTGAGTCAGGACCATTTCTGGCTATAGAAGATGAGAGAGCTCTTAGATTTCATCTAAAATATCTTCATTTGTGTTCAGAAGGTGAATGAGGGTCTCCAGGGATTGGAACAACACGAAAGTGAGTAATTAATAACATAATTTTGACTTTGGGCTGAACCAACCCTTTAAAAATGACATGCACTAAATGGACGCAACAGTCGACATGAGCTGAGAATGAATGTGCCATTGTAGTGCATGTGAAGCAGAACCTGCGGTCCGTTCTGCAGGGGTGTACCAAAATAATACTGAAAGTAGAGAACATTTTGAGGAAACATTTTACTTGAAATGTACAATATAAAAATATCTGATCCAAAAATATACTTGAGTATAAGTAAAGAGTACAACTTTAAATTGTACTTAGGTATTTAAAAAGTAAAAGTAACCTATAGCAAAAATAAATAACAGAGAGAAGATTTTTTTGTTTGATCACATTGAATTATTTATTAAAGGGAAAATGCAATGGTAATAGAATTGCATAAAATTGCATAAAATAACTATTAAAATGCAGCTGAAAAAACATATAGCCCTTAAGGGGATACACACTGTCTAGTTTATCTTTTTTTGTTTTTAAAGCTCATATAATAGTCGGTATATTAATACTCTAGTAGGATCATTAAGCATGCTGTGTAACTAATTGAACAGAGTGTGTTCCTTTTTAAACGAATTTCAAAACATTTCATTAAAAATAAAATATATCAAGCATTCAAATTTGTATATTTGACACTAAAATAGTAACTGGATTTTATTTGCTATCTTGTGCATTCTGCCGATACACTAAACAGATATCTAATTAATATACAGCTATGAAATAAAATGAAGAGATCACTTGAATATTCTCAGTTTTCAAGATTGACTGAATTTGTTAAGTATAGGTTTGAGGAAACTGTTAATATTTGTTTTATGAAGGTCTGATATTTCTTAATAATTTCAAATAAAATAGAGTTATTTATTTATTTTTTTCCAGAAACTGCCTGTTGGTCAGAACAAGAAGTATTTTGTTAAAATTGAAAATGAAGGTTATTCTAGCAAATATTGATATAAAAAAATCTGTACCAAATTAAAATGTATAAGAGTTCTAAAAGTTATAAAACCAAGTAATGTGTTCAAATGAAGATAAACATGTTTAAGTACACCCTTTTTATTTTATGCAAATCAATTCTAAATAAAAACATTTTATATTGTTTTTTTTAAGGAATAAAACAAAAATTATGTTTTACTCAAAAATGTAATCGCATAAATCCAGAGAAAATAGAGAGTTTAATCTGAAACTGTTGTATTTAAGTGTTCTCTTCATTATAACAAGCTGAAGCATGCTGTGTAAAAACACAGGCTACCAGTTCTTGCATGCTAAACATGCATGTTTGATTGTACATTTACCATTTTTAATGTGCATAGGATGGTATAAAGTCAAATGTAAAGATGTAACTAGTTATTTTTTAGCTTAAATTGAGTAAAAAATGTATGGTTTCCACCTTTTCAGAAAGTAAATTTACAAGTTCGAGTTATAAATCAGTGCCGATCCGCAAAAATAACACTTAAGTACATTTATCAAGTGAAATGACTCAAGTCTTTTACACCCCTGTCCTTCTGCCTTGGCATATGTTTTCACTCAGAATGTTTTCTCTATTTTCCTTTACCGTTTGTGTAATAAACCCATTTTTTAATAACCCAAATGCATTGAAAATGAATAACAAGCCATAAAATATGTGACAAGTGTCAATGCATTCACCCTCCATCACATCTCAGCGTCCGCTTCTCAGCCCGTCCCGGAGGACAGTGGTGTGGCTTAGGGGTGGAAGAGTCGGACCATGAGAAAGTTTATCCTCCAGAGGGGGAGTGAATGTGAATGTGGTCAGACATTTCCGGCTCTGACAGGATCACATGCTCAGATCAGATCAGATCAGAACGTGGTATCTCTGTCAGCGGAAAAATGACTCTGCTCAGATTATTTTATGCATGGTGTTTGGGATAGGACAGGAGTGAGTGGGGAATGGCTTTTGGAGAAAAGCAGTTTGATGCAATATTATGGTCAAAACTGATACTGTGAATGACGTTTAGACGTCTGCAATTTCAGACATTTGGACCACAAAGATCTGTTTTTCACTGTCTATGCAGGACATAGACTTACTGCATTACTGCACTGTCTTTTATGGTTTTTCTAAATGGTATACCATTTATTACATTGAGTGATGCTTTTACAATGATAAGTGTCATGATAATACACATGGTAAAGCATACACATAAAGACAAAATGCCATCTGAGTAAAATACATGACAAACAAAAGAATGTGCTAGACAACAACCCAAGAAATAAACTCAGTAAACTATTTTAAATGACTTCAAATAAAAATAAAAGTGTGATGTGTAATGGAGGGAGTTATGACATGCAGATGTACATCACTGATAGAAAAAAGAACAATGTGTTCTAAAATATAATCATATGCGATGCATTATTGAGGGACTTTTGGGAATCTCTGCTTACTGTTTTTGACTGTCAATTTTAGTGTAAATCATGGTTTGTATACCTCAAAAAAGAAAAAAACATGTTTTACGGTAAAAACCTATGATGCAACAGTAAATCATATGTGATTCTTACTCTTAAATGTGAGACAAAACAATGAAATGAACAAACAGGAACAGGAAAATAAGAACAAATTTATTTCCAATTTTTTTATTCAGTAAAATATAATAATATAGTAATTCATTATTTTTGGACTTGTGGGAATGCCCGCTTACTTCTTTCATTGTAAATTATGCTAATTCATAGTTTTTACTGTCAAAAAACCTTGCCACTTTTTATCAGGGGCGGACTTTGGGATTTGGGGGCCTTGTAGGTTTGGGGCCCTGGTCATTAAAACTCAAAACACTCTCTTTCTCTATAGATATTTTGTTCTCTGTAGATTATTATTATTTTTTTGTATAAACTTATTAATTAATTAAATGCAATGAATTCACAAATTTAAACTATCATTACAAATATAAATTATTATTACAAATATAAACTATTCACAAACTAACTATATTACAGTTAATTAGCCATATTTGTGATTAGATTTTAATATTAACATGTGCAGTATGAACGGAACGTTCCATTATTCATAAGGGTTTGCGGTTTTAAAGAGAAGTAATAACATTAAAATCTTATTGGTTATAGACAGATATTTCAACATATGATAGAAAATGTATTTTTAAAAAATCTATATTATTAAAATAGTCCTCTTGGCATTGGTTGGGGCCCCCAAATTCCCCAGGGCCCTAAGCCACTGCTTACCTCACTTATTGATTAAGTCCGCCCCTGCTTTTTATTTACATATAAATCATTTAACGTTTTTCACACTAGTAAAATGTGACACAAAACACTCTTATGTATATTACCGATAGAAAAAAAGAAGAAACCTATATTTACAGTTAAAGTCAGAATTTTTTTTCTTTTTTAAATATTTCCCAAATGAAGTTTAACTGAGCTAGGAAATTTTCACAGTATTTCTGATAATATTTTTTTTCCTCTGGAGAAAGTCTTATTTGTTTTATTTTGGTTACAATAAAAGCAGTTTGAAACTTTTTTAAAAAACATTTTAAGGTCAAAATTATTAGTCCCTTTACAAACCATCATTATACAATAACTTGCCTAGTTACTCTAACCTGCCTAGTTAACCTAATTAACCTAGTTTAGCCTTTAAATGTCACTTTAAGCTGTATAGAAGTGTCTTGAAAAATATTTTGTAAAATATTATTTACTGTCATCATGGCAAAGATTAAATAAATCAGTTATTAGAAATGAGTTAATAAAACTATGTTTAGAAATGTGTTGAAAAAAATCTTATCTTTGTTAAACAGAAATTGGGGAAAAAATAAACAGGAGGGCTAATAATTCTGACTTCAACTGTATATATAATAATATATAAACCTAGATTTAAATATATTGCAATTTTCCACTGTATGTAATATGCTAAAAAAACATTTTTTACAGATTGTTATCAAAAGCAAGATGGATGTATTATCATGTCTGTATTGTTTTATCACGTCTTTACATTCACAATTAGTCATTTAGCAGACGCTTTTATCCAAAGCGACTTACAAATGAGGACAAGGAAGCAATTTACACAAAATTTTCACAACGTCTTGCTATTTTATCAACATATTGTGTCAAGAATGAAGAGGTTTCAGACCATTCTGTTACTTTTCACGTGTGCTGTGTCAAATGGTCCTTTACAATAACTGAGACCGGCAGATACTAAAGCAGCAAGGCAGCTCACCTAAACACAGATGCAGACACACACACACACACACACACACACACACACACACACACATAAATGTGCAAAAATGAATATTTCTGTAGTCAGAATCATGATGAAGTGTTATTTTTCTGATTTTACTCTTTTTGTCTTTCTCTTCCTGTAATGCTCACTCTCTATACACACACACACACGCACACACACACACACACACACACACACACACACACACACAGCTGGAAAAACGTCTGGATGGCTCCCAGTTATTCAGCAGATGGCCTGTGGACTCTGCTATCAGTCACCATAGTAACATGGTTTCCTTCTCTCTCTCTCTCTTTCTTCCCTTCTTTCTCTCTGTTTCCCCTCATCCGTAGTGCCAAGAGAAGAAAAATGGCAGACAAGATTCTCCCTCAGAGGGTGAGCTCCATCACTTTGCCTTTTATCTGTGTGTCTGTGTTTATTTATTCATGTCTTCATTTGCAGAGCCAAGTCAAGGGTGATCACACCGTACAGGTAATTGGGATCCTTTAGTTTTTGGGTGAGAAAAAAAAAGTGAAAGGCGTCCAATGAGTCTCGAAGGCTGCTTTTGTGTGTATTTAATGTATTCTCTGTGGAAAACGGTTTGATTTCCAAGGAATGTGTGGCTGTATGAGTACTGACACTCAAATGATTTGGTAAAAGGTTTGTCAAGATGTGAAATGGAAATACTCCGCATATCCAGCAATTGGAGGTGATGTTGGATTCTGATATTGCAAATCCTCTCAGTGTGTTTGTTGGGTTTTTATCCAGGCGAAGCGAAAGTTCTTAATTCGTTTTGTGATGTGGTTTGTATAACGCTGGAGGTCACATGGGCAGGAGGAGAGAGTGATGCAACACTGTGAAAATCAGGAGAGCGTCGAGTTACTATTTAGCTGTGTATCACGCAAGGACACACATGATTTGTTTCAGTAACAGGTCACAAATGAGAAGCAGAATCTTAAACGGTTAAAGAGGTGCAAGCAGCTGCTGAAATCTGACAAATGGTTTGTTAGTAAACGAAGAGAAAGTTCAGTAATATGGGCCTAGATTAATGTTGAAAATAGAGACTAGGATATCCTTAATTGTCTGGAAATGGGAAAGTTAAATTGTAGTTTTACATCAAATCTTTTCATCCTAATGTCAAAATAAGAGAGAAAGATAACATGAAATATAGGTCCACTTTTTGGCAGTGGTCTTTAAAATTGTCAGTTTCAATTGTTAATAGTCTAGATACATAGAGCTATGCTGATGATTGTGAAATTTATAGTATATTTATTATGAATAGGGCTGCACAGTAATTAATTAATAAGATGTCACGCTGTGTAGACAACATCATACTCAACAAATATTGTAATCTTTAATAAAGAAAAGTTAACACACAAGAAATCAAAGCATACACACAAATGATGACGAGAACCAACAAGCTGTGAAAGATGTATAAAGCAGAAAAAAGAAAACTAAACGAAACACAGCATTAAACATGGGAACACTTGCACTGAAAATAATGGCAATTGTGATAAATATAGATGATATTTTGTATTGTTTATAAGTTATAAATATGCATTAAAATTGTACTATATTAATTCAAAATATATGAATACAGTAAAATTATAATAATTTACTTTTATAATTAATTATGAAATATATAATTTATGGGCGGCATGATGGCTCAGTGGTTAGCACTGTCGCCTCAAAGTAAGAAGGTCGCAGGTTGAGTCCTGGATGGGCCAGTTGGCATTTCTGTGTGGAATCTGCATGTTCTCTCCATGTTCGTGTGGATTTCCTCTGGGTGCTCTGGTTTCCCCCACAGTCCAAACTAGGGCATGCACTATAGGTGATTTGAATTAACTAAATTGTCCGTAGTGTATGAGTGTGTGAATGAGTTTGTATGGGTGTTTCCCAATACTGGGTTGCGGCTGGAAGGGCATCCACTGCCTAAAACATATGCCAGAATAGTTAGCGGGTCATTCCACTGTGGCGACTCCTTATAAATAAGGGACTACACCGAATGTAACTGAATGAATGAATATATCATTTATAACACTATCAATTATGTAAGGTAAAGCCTAAAAATAGGTAAAAATATGTTTTTAAATAGTTTTGTAAACCCACACCATTTAAATACTTTCACTGCTTTCACCTGAAAGGGAAAATACAACAAATGTGTATGAGCGTAGTCATGTGTTTTAATCAAAGCTTTTTTTACGGTGTGTCATAAGTAAATCTTGACACCCAGTTAGCTTGGTACTATGTGCTTAAACTAAATTATCAGACATGATTTAGTAGGCTGGACAAACCAGAGACGCACTCTTTCTTCTCCATATGCACCAGACACTTTCCTACAAACACTCCATTACAAAGAATAATAATAAACTGCTATACTATAACTTAGATGTGTCATGGCAAATATATTGCTGCTCTCTGGTAATTTGAAGTGCTTCTTTTATCCTTGAGTTATGAACTTATTTCTAGACCTCATTGTAGTTTCTTTTGCATAATTCCTTTTCCCTTAGATTCGCGAACTGGTGCCAGAGTCGCAGGCATACATGGACCTCCTGGCCTTTGAGCGAAAACTTGACCAAACTATTATGAGGAAGCGAGTGGATATACAGGAGGCGCTCAAAAGACCAATGAAGGTATGTGATTTGATTTCTGAGAGGACATGAAAAATGTGGGTGCAGCTCAGACTGTCTTCTCTTGTAGCAAAAGCGGAAGCTGCGATTGTACATTTCCAACACTTTCAACCCTGCCAAACCTGACACGGAGGACTCTGAGGGCAGCATCGCATCCTGGGAGCTGCGCGTAGAGGGCAAGTTGTTGGATGATGTAAGCACTGCGATTGCATTTAAAAACGTACCATCTGTTATTCATGAGTGTTTAAGCTCACCAGAAACTATAGTTGCCGAAGTTCATAGCTGCCATTTTTCTTTTACAAGTAATTTTCTACACGTTATCCATGTTTAATTTCTCAATGAAATGCAAGCAAAAAACCAAATATAAGATATCAAGAAAAAAAAAAGAGGAATTGATTTGATTTGTCACATGAGCCTTTCAACTTTCTACCTCTAATTCCAGGATGCAAAATGGAGGCAAACCCTCCCAAATAAAGGCAGTTTTCATGTTAATTAAAACATTTTTTGTTTACAAATCAACATAATCATGAAGGTCTCTATAGATTTATCCAAACAAAACAACTCTTTCAAGAGATCTATAGTTTTGTGTATAGTTTTTCAAATGTTCAAGCAGCAACTATAGTAGCCGGTGCAAATACCTTGAAAGTACATAATTAATGACGAATTAGCCTGTAGTGTGTTAATAAGTTAATAATTCAAGGTTATTGGCCTGGTTTTATATGTTGTTGTTTTTTTTGTTTTGTTGTGTTTTGTTTCCCTTTAATAATACCCCATTTTAAAATAACCCTTTGAGTAATATTTTTAAAGTAGACCTTTTATACACAGATAGATACACAGCAAACCATCAGAGTTCTCCTACTGGTCCCTCTCCCACAAAGATTTAAAATAACACAAAGATTATTGAACTCCTGTTGTTAAAAGGCAGAATCACTGAAAAAAACACAAAACTACAACCAAATTCAGTCACAACCTTAAGCCCTGCTGTCCACACAGACATGGGTATTGTCTGAATCACTGTCTGTCTGTCTGTCCGTCCGTCCATACAGTTGAAGTCAGAAAGTCATTTTTTCAACACATTTCTAAACAATAGTTTTAATAACTAATTTCTAGAAGGATTCACATGTTTAACAGTATGGTTTCTGTTGCAATATTGACATTTTGGGGGTTCTTCTCCTTTGAGTAAATGTTCATGTGTGAGTCTTATGTGTCCAAAACCTGATTTGTTTTTCTCTTTGCCATGATTACAGTAAATAATATTTGACTAGATATTTTTCAAGACACTTCTATATAGCTTAAAGTGACATTTAAAGGCTTAACTAGGTTAATTATGTTACTAGGCAGGTTAGAGTAATTAGGCAAGTTATTGTGTAAGGATGGTTTGTTCTGTAGACTATCGAAAAAAATAGCTTAAAGGGGCTAATAATTTTGACCTTTAAAATGGTGTTTAAAAAATTAAAAACTGCTTAAATTCTAGCTGAAATAAAACAAAAAAACTTTCTCCAGAAGAACAAAATATTATCAGAAATACTGTGGAAAAACGGCTTGCTCTGTTAAACATTATTTATATATATATAATTATTAACTTTTTTCTTTATCTTTTTGACACACAAAAGTCTGTTGAACTGTTAAACTAGTGTGTTTTTCATCACTGGAAGACAAATGGGTTAGTTCTTTGTGTTTCACATTCATCATATCGATTGTTTTTTTAAATTTTAAACATAATAAATGTGTTAATGAATATGAATTGATATGTTGAAAGCAAATGTTTTAAGTTAGGATGCCAAAAGTTCTCCTCCTATTAAATTTGTACGTTAAACGGGGCTTACAATATATTGGCCCACCAGCAACTATAGTTGCAGCGAATTCAAATGTGATTTTTTTTATTTATTTTTTTTATTAAAAACCTGGAGAAAATAAATGCAAAACATGTTCATATAGGACACTATTAATGAGCATATACGCCTGAAACCATTTTTGAAAAATTTGGGCACAAATGGGTTGAGTGTCAGTTTTAAAAAAAACATTTTTGCTACTTATTCAATTTAGTTCATTAACATGAATCCTTAAATGAAATACAATTGTGTGTGATGGACATTTATTCAATCAAATTGTTTTTGACAATAAATGAATCCAACTCCAAATAGACATAACCAATTCATTTAGGTTTGTCTAAAACTAATCCATTAAAATTCTTATTATTATTTTTAATCTGAAAAGACTTAATTTGATTGAATGTAATAATTTAAGTTAATTGAATGTTTTTACTTTTTGAGGACCTATTCTGCTCATGCTAATGCTCATTTTGTCTCTTATTCCGTTTGCACTTTAGCCTGGAAAACAAAAGAGGAAATTTTCATCTTTCTTTAAGAGCCTTGTTATCGAACTTGACAAAGATCTGTATGGCCCTGACAACCACTTAGTGGAGGTAAGCATTAACTCACTCGACACACGCCAAGAAAAAGCATCGCCAACCCATATTTGATCATATTGAATCAGAGTTGCAAGCAACTAGTAGCAGAGAATCTAAGAAATCCTCTTTGCATTTCAAACAAGGTGAAGGACATTCACAAAGGGCGAAATTATGTCAGATTTCAACCGGTCATGGGCATATCTTGCCCTCTTTTGTGCCACTGATTGGATTGGAACGCAATAGAAAATTCAGTGTCAAAAAGAAAAGTTCTGTAAACCGTACTTCACGTCTCCACAGCAACGTGTTACATAAGAAAGTTGCCCATGACATCGTGAAGTGATGACACTGCAGCCGTTTGGGCAGCATTAACAGGAGAAAAGAAATGCATTTCTGAGAACAAACAATTATAAAACCGTTTTACAGAGCCCTGAACTGAGAGTCTTTGTATTCACAGAGTGTGTTTTACTCTATTTTAGTGGAGGATCCATTGTGCACAGGTGCTATTCAGACACACTCGGGCATTTACATCACACAAGGGAATCTTCCCAGCTGCCTCGTGCTCTTAATATTTATGCACTTTGTTAGGGACATTGAAGACTTGGGAAGGCAGATTGACAAAAGTGGTCTACGACTCTCAAGGAGTGACCCCCTGTGCCTCCGGCCCATTGGAACGGACTGAGCACGTCGCGTTTGGGTTTATTCATTCAACAGCTCTTTAAATTGTCCTTGGTGATTGTGGGTTTTCATCACAACACACACCAGATTGAGGCGCACGATAAAAAGAGTGATTTACCTGCGTAGAAGGACGGCATTGAAAAAAACCCTCCAATGTCAAGCAAAGCTAATTGAGTTGAGCTGTGAGTCATTGCCATTATGTTGTCTCTTTCAGATAGCGCTGAAACATGCGGCGAAAATTGGGGAAACGCAAGTGAGTTCGCATAAAGAGTCGAATCATTTTATTCCCTCTCAAGTTTGAATGTATCCTCCGTGTATAAGGAGTGCATAAACAGCCCATCATTTATATAAGTTATTAGTTTTTTGGTTGTTTTAAAGTTTGCCACTTTATCAATTAATGCTGTACACTTATTAGCCACCGTGCTAGTACCAGGATGGATTTAGTTTTATCTTTAATACTGCAAAAGGTGTAGCAAATGGTAGCCGAGTGTGCTCTTCTTCTGCTGCTGTAGCTCATCTGCTTCAAGGTTTGATGTGTTGTGCATTCAGAGATGCTCTTCTTCAGACATGTGTGGTTATTTAAGTGGTTACTATTGCCTTTCTATCTGATCGAACCAGGCTGGTCATTCTCCTCTGATCTCTGGCGTCAACATTAAGGCATTTTCATCCACAGAACTGCCGTTCTCTGGATGTTTTTTTTTCTTTCTTTTACCGACATTTTCTGTAAACCTAGAGATGGTTATGTGTTAAATCTCAGTAGATCAGTCTGTAGTAGTGTACCACGCCATGCCACAACCAAGTCACTAAAATCACCCTTTCCCCCCCCCATTCTGATGATTTAAACAGGTCATATTGACTTTGGCTGCATGATTAAATGCGTTGAGTTGCTGCCATGTGATTGGAGGGTTTGTATTGTCATGAAAAACCCTGGAATTTTTAAAATAGCAATTTTTTGGGCTTAAAAATATTATGACCCCAGAAAGTTTGGTAAAAGTCTCAGAAACCTCTTTCGCAAATATAATATATTGTACCTTTAATTATTGATATTGGTTAAATTTCAATACTTAATGTCCAGGCTATGTGTCAGTTCAGCCGATTCGAATGTTATCACTCGATTAAATGGGCGTTATCAGTGGTTATCAGCTGATAGATATGAGCCAGTAGGGGCCTTCTGCGCCTACTGGTAGGCTTAGAAGGCTGTTATTATCCATCCACATGGTTAATCAGCTATAGATCACATACAGCTGCTGCTGTTAATGAGAATTATTTATATTATTTGATTTGACATGACATAAGCTAATGATAATGTTATAAACAGCAGAGAGTTGTATGAAAGTAATTGATGCTTCTCCAAAAGCATTTTCAATTTGTTGGAAGGAATGAGAAACTGCTACACTGATGTGTACAAATGACTAATTGTTTTGAGAAATGCATTAACTGTTGTGCAAATGTAAATAGTGTTGTGAGAAATGCACCAAAGCCACTGAGAAAAACTGTAACCATGTGCATGGATGATAACAGCCTTCTGAGCCTGCCAGTAGGCACAGAATGCCCCTTTCGGCCCATATCTATCAGCTGATATCCACTGATAGCGGCCATTCAATAGAGTGATAACATTCGAAGTGGGTGGTCAGTTTGCCTGATGTTCTATGGCACATTTACAGCTTATATTTAGATGTAAGTTTATGCAGGAAAATGCCAGTTTAATAATGTTTGGCTGTGTTTGGAAAAGATTATGACTTGAGCTAGGGCTGCACAATATATCTTTGACCATCGATTTCGCAATATGTGTGTCCGCAATGGTCACCTGGCAAGATGTGCAATGTTAAGTTGGAATTATATTTGACCAAAAACCACAGGTCAGAACACATTTTGAGGAGACACTGTACAATTGAATCATAATAGAGTGAATGTTTATCATTTGCAAAGCGTTTCAAGGCCTGTGGCTTTGTGAGAATTTTAAGAGAGATTAAAGCATTTTAGTAGTACATAAAGACGTTTAATAAAGATTAATTTCATTGAATAATTTATACGATGAAGACTATGCAGTTATTTTACATTTGATTATTTAATTTCTAAAAAACATAAAGCACTGTTTATTTCACTTAAACATTTGCTTCATTGTGTTTATTTATGACTGTAGTTTGTTTATTATACGTATATAATAACTTGCATAAAAATATATTTATATTTCAGTTCCCTACAGAATCATCCCAATAAATCTGAATAAATGACTTTCCAAATAGTGCAGCCCCAGCTTGAGCTAAACCAAACCCTGGACATTCAAATTGTAGAATAAACATTTAGTATTTCGAACATGAGAGGATAGATCACGGCTAGATTTATATGCTTTACTGAGATCTTTGAACTATTGTGTAAATTAAAATGAACAGGTAGGCTATTTCAATTTAAATAAATGTACATTCATGTAGATGTAAGATAAAGTATATGGTTATTTTGAAGGCAGATTCATTTTAGCTAAGATATGCTGCTGTCAATTTGGTCTTGGAATTTTATCCTTATTTTGCATGCGTTCAATATTTTGTGGACCCTTAGGTGAACATTTCCCTGACAAATCATGGAAAGAAAACATGGAAATTTATTGGTAAAAAAAATTGTACAAACCCTGACCCAGAAAACGCTAGCAACCAAATAGTAAATGCATAGCAACCTGCTGAAAAACCACTGTGCTAAAAACACCATAGCAACACTCAACAACCAGTAAGAACATCTTAGCGACTGCATGCCCAGACAAAACTCCCTTAACACAGAACAACACCACTTCAGAAAATACCAAATCTAGTTTGAAGTCGCTGCTTTCTTCTCATGCAGCAGTGTTATATAATGCGCCTGGTGTTTAGATTGAGTTTGTGCTTCATCCTAACAGTGGCACCGCACCCCAACGACCCAGGAGACAGATGGTTTCCAGGTGAAGAGGCCTGGAGATGTGAATGTGCGCTGTACTCTCTTGCTCATGCTGGATTACCAGGTGCGTGCAGGAATCTTGCTTTATTATTAACAGTGTTGGGGGTAATGTCTTACAAGTTACTCAAATTATGTAATCAGATTACTTTTTCAAGTGACTAGTAAAGTAATGCATTACTTTTTCATTTCTAAGAAAGTATTTTGAGCACCAAATCAATGAACAATATTATTGGATCGACTGGCTTCAATTGGAATCGCTGATAATGCCCTCTGCTGGTTTACATCTTACTTAAGTGTCAGAAAACAGTTTGTTAAGGTAAAGAACAGTCGCTCTGATGTAGTCTCAGTCACTCATGGTGTTCCTCAGGGATCTGTATTGGGCCTTCTTTTATTTATTATTTACATTTGTCATATATTTCGTTCTTATGGCATATATTTTCATATTTTCATTTTTATGCCGATGATACGCATCTATTACCCCCCCCGATCTTACTAAATGTCTTTGAGATATTAATATGTGGATGATCAGTAATTTTTTAAAGTTAAATGCCAGTAAAACTGAAGCCCTTCTGGTTGGCTCTAAGTCTGTGCTTTCCCAAGCTCAATCCTTTACTCTATCTATCAATAATTCTCCAGTAAATTTTACAACTCATGCTAAAAGTCTTGGGGTTATACTAGATGGTATGCTTTCGTTTAATTCACATATTAGTAATATTTCACAATTTGCCTTTTTTCACTTACCTAACATTGCAAGACTTCACCCTTCACTATCTCAACAAAGTACTGAAGTGCTTGTTCATGCTCTGGTTACATCAAGGATTGATTATTGCAACACAGATTACAGTTCATTCAGAACTCAGCAGCTAGGGTAGTCACCGGCTCGCATGCTTCTGAACACATATCTCCAATTCTCTTTCCCTTGCATTGGCTTCCTGTTCTTCATAGTGTACAATATAAAATTCTATTCTTCTATTAACTTACAAAGCTCTTCACATCCTGGAACTCGATTACCTCTCTGATCTTCTTCACCGGTACACTCCTCTGAGATCTTCTGCGGCTGAACTGTTATCAGTTCCAAATTTTAAGATGAAGTCATTTGGTGGCAGGGCTTTTAGCTTCATAGCACCACAGTTATGGAATTCCCTGCCGTTAGATATTTGTTAGGTGGACTCTATTCCAGTTTTAAATCCCAGGTAAAAACTTTTTAAAAAAGCTTTTAATGATTTTCTGGTTTGATATTATGTTTAATATTTTTCTGTCTTGTATTTTATGATGTGCCTGTGACATATTGTAAGGTGTCCTTGAGTGCTTTGAAAGGCGCCTATAAATAAAAGGTATTATTATTATTATTATTTATTTTTTAAATTATTATTATTATTTTTTTTATTTACTAGTAAGATTTTCTTGGCCTGAGGTTTATTCAACCGCTGTAAAAAAAAGCTGGGCTCCACACAATTTCTTCTTGTTGTCTCAACACAAATCAATTAAGTTAGCTTATTTGTTTTTTGCAAATTTAAGTGGATTCAACATAAAACAATTGTGTTGTCCCAAAAAACTCAAGAATTGTATTACTCATTATAAATAAGTAATACAATAATACAATACAAATCTTTATTGTCAGACTTTTATCTGAATTTTTTCTTGCATAACAGCATAATAAAAACTTCTTACAAAGGGACAAAGACTAATAAAAAAATTATATGGACCTCATTCAGCTCCAAGAGTCATGTACAAATGGCTTCATTTAATTTCACTTTATTAAACTTAAGACTCTAAAGCGGTGTTTAGACTTTAGTGATATAAGTTCATGATTCAACACATGACTAGGGTTGGAAATTATATTTCTTACCAGCCTAGTAGAGTTCTTGTAATACAAACAATCATATAATTTCCCAAGAGGCTTTCCTACTATCATTGAACAGATTTTAATCTGGTTCATCAACTTTGTTTTTGGACTCCCAGACAGACTCCTATACCGTACAGAATACAATACTGCAGAACACTCATGAGTACAGACATAAAAATTGTTCAAGAATCTTTTTCGATGCTCCAAAAGATCCAAGACGATGCAAAAATAGATTCTTTGCTTTATCTTGTTACACACACTATCAACACGATCTTTCCATGAAACCTTGTTGTCTATTATTACACCCAAATACTTAAATGTGTCTACCTGTCTGATGTTTACATAATAACTACACGGTTTGTAGATACATCCGACATTGTGGACCTGAACATAATTTCCTCAGTTTTTTTCTAGGTTAATCACAAGAATATTTTGTCAGACCGCTCCACAAGATTATTCACACCTTGCTTGTGAATCCCGTAACTTCTACCTTGCTCAGTAAAGTTATTAATACTGAATCGTCTGCACTGTAAAAAATGATATGATCAGTTAGTCCTGACAGCACATGTTTTTAGGTCATTGTAACTTATGAGTGTTCTGCAGTATTGTAATTCTGAACAATCAGCAAAACTCATTTTTTAAATGCCCCACATTTCACCTTTGGGGTAAAAGGGCTTAACATTTATCAAAAATATATACTTTTTTATATTATTACCAGCATTATTGGCATGCGAGCCCAGTTCATATGAAAAAAAGTAATACAGAATTATTTACTCACCTTTTTAAGAACTAAAATTAGCCCAACACTGATTATTATTGATTATAATGAATGGACAAGTGGAAAACTTGTATGAGATAACCGGTTTTATTTACACGTTTGAGCCCTCATTAAAAAATCTGAGATGCAAAATCAAATATAAAGCTGTAAATAAAGTTTTAGTTTTATGATACTAATTTTTTTGTTTTGTTTTGCATAAAAGTTTGTATGGCATTAAGTAAATCCGCGCCAATTAGCGTTTCATCTGCATAATCATAGCTTTAGCTTAATTGTCTTTTCTGTTATGGAAAGCAGTAATTAACAACTATAGTTGGGTCATTAATTCCTAAAAGTTTGATTGCCTTTCTCTGTTCGCCAAAGTAGCTGTAGCTATTGGGTTAATGGTGGTTTTAATTACAGCAATCTTCACTTGGCTAACTACTTCCTGATGGGTGTCAGAAAACTAAAGCTTTGTTTTTACACAATGGAGATGAAATTGTGGAAGAAGAAACAATGAGGCAGATTTGCATTTGGATGGTCGGCATGAAATTTCCAGCAGTTTCATTAATGTTTGGTTGAATGACGTGTAACCATCTAATACTAGTTTTTAGATATTTTGTAATAATTGTAAGGGCAACACGGTGGCTCAGTGTTTAGCACTGTCGCCTCACAGCAAGAAGGTCGCTGGTTTGAGTCCTAGCTAGGCCAGTTGGCATTTCTGTGTGGAGTTTGCATGTTCTCCCCATGTTGCCGTTGGTTTTCTCCGGCTGCTCCGGTTAAATTGGCCGTAGTGTATATGGTGAATGTGAGAGTGTATGGGTGTTTCCCAGTACTGGGTTGCAGCTGGAAGAGCATCCACTGTGTAAAACATATGCTGGATAAGTTGGCAGTTCATTCCGCTGTGGTGACCCCTGTTGAATAAAGGGACTAAGCCAAAGGAAAATGAATGAAAGAATAACAATTGTAATTTTAAAAGAGCCTAAAGTAGCAAAACTACTGAATGTGAAATTTCAAGTGTGTATAAGAAATTCTAAAATCTAGTGAAGATTTTTTTTATTAATTTTACACAATGAAGATTATGCAGTGTTAATTATTCACATCTGATGATTTAATTTCTGTACGCGAATACAGTTGTAATCGTTCCAGTAAACTGTAAGACGCTATCTTCTTCTAATGCAGATTATTTAGCCTACAAAATCATCCCGATCAATATCAAATTGAGATTTTTTTTTTTTCCAAATTGAGTTATTCGAATTATCTGGTGAAATTATAAGCCTATTCATATGGGAAAATATATCACAGAAAAACAAAACAGCGCAATGTCAGTTTTTTCCAATATCGTGCAGCCCTGGTTCAGAATAGTAGAATCATTTATTGTATTAATTCTGTTCAATTTCATTACTGTCACTTTAATTCACCTCAATAAATGTATTTGGTCTTTTGAATATTCAACCTAATTCAACCTAAAAACTTTGTTGTTGAATAAAGTTTGTTGATATGTCACAATTGATGTATATCAAATGTTGTGGAAGGTAATGTAGTATTAATGTGGATATTGCCTAAAAGTAGGACTCTGTTTTATTTCTTAACATCTTTATTTGTTTTCTTTTCTCCATCGTGATTTTCAGCCTCCTCAGTTTAAGCTGGATCCTCGTCTTGCCCGTCTACTTGGCATCCACACTCAGACCCGCTCCTGCATCATCCAGGCTTTGTGGCAGTACGTCAAAACCAACAAGCTGCAGGACTCTCATGAGAAAGAGTACATCAACTGTGATAAATATTTCCAGCAGGTGCTGCCATTCTTCTGTCATATGACAGACTGTCTTCATTTTGGTGGTAACATTTTAATAACAATTTTTGTTTTTCTGTTGTTTTTAGATTTTTGACTGTCCTCGTCTAAAGTTCTGTGAAATCCCTCAGCGACTTACCAACCTGCTGCTGCCGCCTGATCCTATCGTGATCAATCACATTATCAGGTGACTGCTCATAAATGTAGAATTGACTTACTTTTATTCATTTATCATATACACTACCTGACAAAAGTCTGTCATCGATCGCACTTGTAAGAGCAACAAATAATAACTTGACTTCTAGTTGAACCTTTGGAAAAGTGTCAGAAGGTAATATTTTCAGATGAATCATCTGTTGAACTGCATCTTAATCATCATAAATACGGCAGA
>NW_026613823.1:27500-30753 GCF_903798145.1 Danio aesculapii | reverse complement strand
TATTAAAATGAATTCTGTAATTTTTTATTTCATTAAAAAATTAAAAAGTAAAATGTTTTTAATTGTAAGAATCATTATTAATGATTAAGTGTCAGTAATAATTTATGAAAGAATAAGATTTCACATGATTTCTGAAGAATCATGAGGCATTGAAGACTACAGAAAATTCAGCTTAAAATCTACATGAATACAAAATAAAATTATAAAACATGAAAATCTACAAAAACAGTTATTTTAAATATAAATGGATTTCACACCATTACAGTTTTTATTTTATTTTTGATCAAATAAACACAGCTTTGGTGAGTTTAAGTGTTAATAACCTAATGAACCCATCGCTCCTGCTGCACCCAACCCAGTCTGAGCTTGGATCAAACTGGCGATTCTTTGTATGAAAGTCGGTTCCCCTAACAAGGAGGCTAAAGACCTTGCCTCTAGCGTCTGTCACTAGAGCACCTTTTCAGGTCAGAGCAGTAAGGTCTACCTGCATAGCACTTTGCTTGCTAGGCTCTGTTACACTCACCACCCCTAAACCTCACACCCATCCGGGACGAGCCCCCACGTGTAACCCACCAGTCCTACTGCACCAACTCAGTCTGAGCTGGTATCGAACCGGCGATTCTGTGTATGGGAGTCAGTTGCTCTAAGAAGGAGGCTAAAGACCATGGCCTCCAGTGTTTGTCGCTAGAGCACCTTTTGAGGTCAGAGGAGTGAGATCTACTTACAAAGCCCTTTGCTAACATAATATAATAATAATAAATAACAATAACTAAAAAATTATTCCAATTTTTGACCAGTACTGTATATTTGCTAACCAAGTAGATGTAAAAACAAATAAAAAGTCATATTTTACCACACAATTTAGCCAGAGCTTCTTAAACATAAGTCAAATCATAAATCAAGTCGTCTAGCTACAGTATTTCTCACCGCTAGTGCTAGTAAACACAAATGTGTCATGCTTCAGAAAGTAAACACAAGGTTGCTTGTACCCAATTGCCCGAGAGACAGTAATTCACGGCCTTGTACAAAATATCACTTAAGTTTTCATGGTATCCATTTTTACGGTTCGTTCAGTATGATGTCTGAAAGTTCCCGCCACGCTTGGTCTGGTTTCTGCTGCTAATCTAATGGCAGATTTGTCGCTGACCTTGCTAACAATCTCTAAGGTGTTGTAAGTTTACAAACAGTTATGGGAACACCATTTGTGGCGTTTGCACTGACGTCTTGAACACCTTGTAATATTTTTTTCTACAACGTTCAGGGAAAGCCTTGCTTTTGGATTCATGGTTCAACAAAGAGTAAAATAGATTTATGGAGAGTAAAAAATGTGGATTATTGAGGCTGTGGTTGATACAAAATACAGTCCCTATAGTGGGTCGCACACTTGATGCACCACTTGGCGGTACACCACGACAAGCAGCGCCATGCATTTTAGAATTCTAAACATACATTTCTAACAAGGTACGCACACTGGCGGCGACTGTCCGCAGCACCTAGCTACGAATTACGACATTGTTAATATTTCTGCCGTGCCACAGAGCGCCATCTGAATAGTTTCATTTTAAATAACATGCAAATGTGTGCATCTGGTGTGCGATACTTCCAACTGTCATGTGTGCACCGTGTTGCGGTGCAGAGCACTGCATCCAGTGTATGACCCCTTTAGACTTTAAAGTCTACATGAAATAAAAATTTACAAAAAGAAAACCAAAAGATAGGGGTCAATAAATAATTTAGCAAAGTACTGTTGATGTGGCTGATCATGTTTCTGTTTAATGTTTTTTGTAAATATTGTTGCCAACTAATTTTCAGAGGAAAATGCTAAAAGCTTAACAATTTGTTGCTAAAAGTTGCTAAATGGTACTGTGAGAACGTTGCGTGAAGTTTGGTTTTGTAGTTTAGGCCCCATAAAAGCGTTTTGGGTTATTTTTTGTTGTTTTTTTATAATTTAAGTTCATTCGATTGAATATTTAAAAATCTGTGAATATTAGCCTCCTCGCATATGAGCCATAGAGCTGCACGGTGTCTTTGAACATTTTAAATTTTAAGTTTTTTCCAAGTCAAAAAGTTCGAAAAAAAAAAGCCTAAAAACCTTTTACAAACAACATCCTACCACAAAGATGGAAAAACAATCACAAGCTAAAAGGCATAGTACACCCAACAATCGAAATTCTGCCATAATTTACCTATTACCCATTGTTGTGATTGCCCCTCAGACCACTGAGAGCACCACCTGGATCATCCTCCTGGCCTACAATTCCCACAATATCCTGCACTCATACACCAGTTTCAAGTAAATGTCGATTACACATAGCTGAAGGACATTATCAACTCTATACTGCTCAGTAAGCGCCGTCTTTCAGATGAGAGGTTCAACCGAGGTCCTGACTCTCTGTGGTCGTTAAAAATCTAAATTTGCCCACTGGCCTCTGTTCATCATGGCATCCTAACCATCCCCATACCATAATTGGCTTAATCATGTGCCCTAAAAAAAGATATTTAAAATAAACAAAACAATATGATGTCTTTTGACTGCTTTCGTTAATAGCTACATTACACAATACTTGTACTTTTACTTTCAGTACTTGAGAAGTCCATTTCGAAATAACCTACTTGCAATACTTAAGTACAAAAAATGTTGAATACTTTAGTACTACCAATTAAGTATGGTGCTTAAAGAGCATATCAAGTTCTACTCAAGTCACTTTTTTGATAGAGCACTTTACTTTTACTTAAGTCTGGGTCTCTAATACTTTATACATCTCTGCGTCTATGCATTTACAGTACAGTACATTACAGTTCAACTTGAATAGTAACTTCACTTTATATGTCTGTAGTTAATCAGGCATCAGTGAACATGAGTTATATACGACTTGTCAAGGCACAATCGTTTATGGTTCTGGAGTTTTAAAGCACACAATGTTTACACTTTCATAAAAAGCTCCTCGTTAAAACAACAACAGGAATGCTTGGTTTTGTCTGAATGCTCAAAAGCAGAAAAAGGGAAGTTTTTTGGGCTCACTTAGCAGAAGTGTAGTGTGACATGAATAATTCCCTCTGAAGGAGAGCAGTTTTCTCATATCTTCGCAGATTTACGCCTTTAACGACTTCCCGTGTAATGTCAATGCATTTCGCTTTGCAGCGTTTTTGTGCTCGCAATAACAACCAACAGTTTGCTTATGTATTCACTTTCATGAAATAAACAAATAATGAATGAAGCCTGCTGCGTCTAAAGAACGTATTTCTTTTAAAA
>NW_026613823.1:0-22500 GCF_903798145.1 Danio aesculapii | reverse complement strand
AAGCAAACCGCCATTAAAAAAAGTGTTAAAATACAGTAGCAGTTTATTATTTCAAAAATTTTGCATAGTAAATGCGATTAACGGTATACAGTAAATATAAATTTAAAAAATAAAAAAATATGTATTTTGTATTTGTAAATGTATTTAATATAATAAAAATAATATGTAATAAAATGTTATATTAATAACAAAAGTATTTTAATAATTAGAATACATATTACTCCACTAACTAATACAATTGGAAATATATTGGCAACATTATGGCTGCACATCATTAAGTATAAAGTTAAGTATATAGAGTAAACATAAATAATATGTTATCAAATGTTGACAATATGGTTATAAATGTTTAAAAATTATGTCCAATAAATAGTTGCATTCTTATTTTTATTATCGCCATTATGCCAACCCGGGCTCAATATTGAAACTTAGCCCTGTATACATTTCTGGAGATTGTAAAATACGTCCCAGGAGGCAAAATTTTGGCCGTTTTTGTTTTAGCGAATCCACCGGAGGCCGTGGTGTACACTTTTTCAGATCTCAAATTTCTAATGAGTGCATTCATGCCTGGTGTTCTCACATGAATCCACCCGAGGCCACTGTCGACTGACTGACACCTTTAACCCAACCGACAGTGTTTTCGAATGCAATCCAGAAAAAGATAAGCCCTCGACTCTTTTTTGCCACATTCTCACCCTGTTATTTACATGTTTATTTAATGTTTTACCTGCTTTATGCTCTACCTTACTGAAACCGTTCTTCACTGGACTAGCACCCAGTCAACTCCTCTGCATCTCAAGCCTGCCGATGTTTGTGGTAAGCTACTGGGCAAACTGGTAACAGCGGAAATACAGTCCACATGGAGATAATCGGTCAGCTGGTAGCATGAAAAAAAAACGTCATACCGCCCCATAGCATTTGTTAATATGTTAACATTAGTTAATGCACCGTGAGTTGAACTAACAATGAACAACTGTATTTTCATTAACTAACATGACCAAATACTGAAATAAATGTATTGTTCTTTGCTCGTATTGGTATATGCATTAACTAACAAGCTTATTGTAAAGTGTTACCCTATTTTTATAGTGAATGTGACAAAATCTAGTGTCACTAAAGAATGAGAATAAATATACAGCAATCTGAGAGTGATAAAAAGAGAGTGTTTCATAGTAGACTCTTAATTGGCTTAAACAGCTATGCAGTTTCTTTAATTCCAGATGTTTTTTTTCTCATTTTGTAAAGCAGCACACATCAATGAATAATTCACAATAAGATAAGGAATGCACATTATTGAAAGTAAATAGGCTCACTTTTCATTTCACGTTGACTTTGAGCCCGTATTCATTTCTGTGTCACTGCACTAGAGCTTGGCTCCAACGCTGATGTGTTTTCTGATCATTTTTCATCATAAATCTATCACGACTTATACGCCTAAAGTCTTCCTCACCGCTTAGCCCCAAGTAACATGTTTAGTTTCTAATCAAAATGCTTCTCTGAAGATGGAGAAAGCGCTCTTTACAGCAGTCATACCCAAAACATAATCTGAAAGTCCCCCTAAAATCAAAATGAAAGTTTGTTAAGATGTTATTATCAATAATTAGCTTTAAGGCTATCTTTAAGCTAATATGCTAAAAAAAATGACAGCATTTGCATGGAGAAGCATTTAAAATGTGCACTCTTACTTCCACCATAAGGAATCAATGTCTTTTATGACATCATAGAGCACTTTAGTCTCAAATCAAATCTTCTGACCAATCAAATGCTCTTTAGTATCTGAAGTCCCGCCCCTGCTCATATTCTAACACAGGCTCATTCTGAAAACGTACCCCTACACTTCTGGAGATCACAAATTATGTAGCCAGATGTGCGTATTTTTTTTATGCTTACCAGCTGACCGCCCACCTCCATATGGACGGCTTTCCCGCTGTTTTCCAGTTCCTCGCCACGTATGTCAGCGGACTTGTGAACTAGAGCAGAGCTTACGATGATGGGGTTTGAGTCTGGTCAGGAATGGTTTCAGAAAGCAGGTAAGACAAAAACAAAAGCTAGAAAATAAAATAAGTAAATAGCAGGGTGAGAATGTGGTAAGATCTAAAATGTGGTAAATATCAGGTGGCCACGAGAGCTTTTCTTTTTCTAGATTGCTTTTGAAAACACTGTATGTTGGGTTTAGAGAAGGAGGTGGGCCCTGGTCAGTCGGTGCTTTTGAAAACACTGTAGGTTGGGTTTAGGGAAGGCGGTGGGCGCTGGTCAATCGGTGCTTTTGAAAACACTGTAGGTTGGGTTTTGGGAAGGCGGTGGGCGCTGGTCAATCGGTGCTTTTGAAAACACTGTAGGTTGGGTTTTGGGAAGGCGGTGGGCGCTGGTCAATCGGTGCTTTTGAAAACACTGTAGGTTGGGTTTTGGGAAGGCGGTGGGCGCTGGTCAATCGGTGCTTTTGAAAACACTGTAGGTTGGGTTTTGGGAAGGCGGTGGGCGCTGGTCAATCGGTGCTTTTGAAAACACTGTAGGTTGGGTTTCGGGAAGGCGGTGGGCGCTGGTCAATCGGTGCTTTTGAAAACACTATTGGTTGGGTTTAGGTAAGGAGGAGGGTGGGTCAGTTGATTTGTCAGTCAGTCAGTCAGTCAGTCAATATGGCCTCTGGTGGATTTACATGAGAAGAGCAGGCACGAATGGCACTCGCAAGAGAAATTTAAAAAGCATCCACAGCAGCCTCTGGTGGATTCGCTAAAACAAAAAATGCAAAAAAATGTAGCTCATCGAACGTGTTTGGTGCTCTCCAGAAATATATATATAGAGGTACGTAATCAGAATGAGCCTGAGTTGACATTCACACGTAATTGAGCATTCAATATGAGGGTTCACCTAAACCACTGCATATATAACTACTTAATAAACTGTATCCACACAATGGTGATGAGAACTCCTCCATGCTTATTAATTGTATCAATGATGAGAAAAAACGTAAGCAGTTACTAAAACACTGTGCACAAGAACACACACCTCTATCTATAGTAAGACCAGAGGGGGGAAATACAACCCCAAATCAGAAAAAGTTGGGACAGAATGGAAAACATAAAAAAAAAAAAAAGTAGTGATTTCTAAATTTACTTTGACTTGTATTTCATTGCAGACAATACAACAAACATTTTTTTAATGTGTGCTTTGTGATTTTTATTGTTTTTTTTTTTTTTCTCAAAATAAAACATTCCAATTTTGGTCAAAAAAAGTTGGTACAGAAGCAGGCTAGTCAACTTCTCTGGGCTTGGAGGTATCTGGAATGGACCATCACACAGTGGAAACATTTGCTGTGGTCAGATGAATCAGTATTTCAGGCATTATTTGTAAGAAATGGACGTCGTGTCCTCTAGTTCAAAGAAGAAAAGGATCATTCAGACTATTTCCAGCAACAAGTTCAAAAGCCAGGGTCTGTCATGGTATTGGGTTGTGTCAGTGCTCTTGGTGAAGATAACTTGCACTTCTGTAATGGCACCATTAATGCTGTTAATGAGTTTTTGTAGCACAATATGCTGCCTTCTTTTCCAGGGACACCCATGCATATTTCAACAAGACTATACAAAACCACATTCTGCACACATTACAAAGTCCTGGCTGTGGAGGAAGAGGATACAGGTACTTGACTGGCCTGCCTGCAGACCCAAACGGTCTCCGATAGAGAATGTGTGGCACATTTTAAAGCGGAAAATGTTGCAATTCTGTTGGCTACCTTGAGACTTTGCAGGAAGAATGGGACAAAATTACACCAGAAACATTTCATCACTTGGTGTCTTTAGTCCCTAAATGTCTTTTAAGTGTTGTGAAAAGGAATGGCAACATTACAAAGAGGTAAATGCTTCACTGTTCCAACATTTTTTAAATGTGTTGCAAAAATCAAAATTGGAATATGTGTTTATTTTGTGGGTGGCGGGGGTTGACGAGGAACACATTCATTAATGTTTGTTGTATTGTCTGCAATGAAATACAAGTCAAAGTAAATTTAGAAATCACTACTTTCTTCGTTTGCTTTATTCCTACCGTGCCAACTTTTTCAGATTTAGGGTTGTACATTGAATTTACAGATATAAACGACTACATTCAAAATTATCCCACAAGATCAAAAATTACTGGAATTGTTGTCGGCGCCAATAGCCAAGTGGTTAGCGTGTCGACACATAGCACGGAGGTGCTCGTGGTGACCAGAGTTCGATTTCTGTCTCGAGGTCCTTTGTCAATCCTTCCCCTATCTCTACTCCCCACACTTTCCTGTCTCTAATCTCCACTGTCTTATCAATAAAGGTAAAAACCCCTAAAAAAAATGACTGGAATTGCTATACTTGTGGAGACATTTGTTTCACACAATGAATATCAGGACCACACACACAAGGGCTAAGCAGAGAGATGTGATGGTAATGTTCGAGAAAGTGACTGAAGTGACTTCCTACTGTCCCACGAATGCAGAATCAGCTCTTTCTAGCAGGTCCTGTGATCTGATACAAGCGTCCGTTCGCCCAGACGCCTCAGCCGAGGAAACTCTGTTTATCACATTATGTAATTGTAGAAAATCTGTTAGGACAATATATTTGCAATCATCACATTACAGTGACACTTGACACGGCTGCTGCCAAGCAGCGACCAATTATAGCACAAAATTCTTGTACAGTGAGTAGAATTTCTGAATCTCAAAACAGGACAAAAACATTCACATTCTTAATAATAATAGGCGAAGCAGTGGGGCAGTAGGTAGTGCTGTCGCCTCACAGCAAGAAAAATGCTGTTACGAGCCTCGGCTGGGTCAGTTGGCATTTCTGTGTGGAGTTTGCATGTTCTCTCTGCATTCACGTGGGTTTCCTCCAGGTGCTCCAGTTTCCCCCACAGTCCAAAGACATGCGGTACAGGTGAATTGGGAAGGCTAAAATTTTCCGTAGTGTATGATTGTGAGTGAGTGTGTATGGACGTTTCCTAGAGATGGGTTGCAGCTGGAAGAGCATTAGCTGCATAAAACATGTGCTGGATAAGTTGGCAGTTCATTCCGCTGTGGCAACCCTGGATTAATAAAAGGACTAAGCAGAAAAGAAATTGAATGAATGAATAATAATAATAATAATAATAATAATAATACACAAATAATTTTTGCTGCTTTTCAAACTACTCATTTAAAATGAACGGAAATAACACAATTATTGTATTTCAAGAATTGTGTTTCAATTTGTTTTATGTTCAATCTACTTAATTTGTGATGGGACAACATGAATCAATTGTGTTGAACCCTGCACTTTTTACAGTAATAAACCTTTCATCATGATTAAAAAAAAAAAAACGTGCATTTGACGTTAATTAAAGAAACCTATTTGCCATTTTATTTTTTCTTACAATAGTTTTGCCAGCAAAGCTGAGTTTTCCAAATGTTGCAAACACCCAATTACTGTCAAAACTGGATTCAATTATTTACTAATAATTCCTTTCTGAATTCAGAAAATCTCCAAATGATCGCTCATTAAAATGCCTTAATTTAAAAAAAAATAAAAAGTCAGTATAGAAATATTAATAGATAGCATCGGTTAGAAATATGCATAATTGAAACAATCCAGAAATAACTTGTTTATTATTATTATTATTATTATTATTATTATTATTATTAAATTGCCCTCCCTACAATAATTTTTTTTTAAATAGTTGTTTCAGAATGGTTAAAATATGCATATTTGTAGTTTAAAGAAACTGCATTTTTTACTTTAGTAATCATTGCTGAATTTGCAACAGTGTATTATTATTATTATTATTATTATTATTATTATTATTAAATTATTTTTGCTGCTTGTTCAAACTACTTATTTAAATTCCGCTGAAATAACACAATTCTTGAGATTGTTGGGGGACAACTTAATTGCTTTATGTTTAATCCACTTACATTAGTGTTGGGACAACATAAATGAATTGTGCACAATGAACCCTGCACTTTTACAGTAATAAACCTTTCAATATGTAGACTTCAATAAAGTTACATTTGACAAAAAATTGTTCATTAAATATTTCTTCTAATAATAATTGTCAGCAAAAAAAAAAAAAAAAAAAGTTTTCCAAATGCTGCAAACACAGAGAAAATTAGATTTAATTATTTACTAATAATTCCTTTCCGCATTCTTCAGAAAATCTTCAAATGATTGCTCAATAAAATGCCCTAATTTAACAAAAATAAACACAAATGTACAAATATTATTAGATAGCATCGGTTCTAAATATCCATAATTGAAATAATTTAGAAACAACTCAGTTTTTTTTTTTTTGGAGGGGGGGGGGGGGGGTTATTATCTGCTCACCCTGCCATAAAAAAACCTAAAAACTCAAGTTCAAAGAAACTTCATCTTAACCTTGGAAAGACTCAAGCATACAGTAAACACCAAACCTCTCTGAACTGATCACAGTTAAAGTGTAAAAAACACCTTGTTTGCTCATCGAAGGCCATCAGGGTCAGGAAGAAAAAAAGAGAAAAGCTGCAAACAGTGCAAGACGGAGCGAAAAACACTGGATAAATTTTAATCAGTTCCAATTAAGAGACGTGAAGGCCTTTGAGGACGAGCGAAACTCCCTCCAAAAGAGCCTGTTTTGATGTCATTACTTTAAAAGGCAGATTTGGGAGGCATCAGGGAAGGGAGTTTATGAAGCAGCCTGGAGGCATTTTTATATATATATCTTTATATATAATCTGACCCCCTTGGGCATCTCCAATCACATGGAAAAAACAATTATTTTCATCCCTTCCTGCTGGCCGTGTGGATTTCTGCTTTAATTACGAGCCGTAGCGGTTTATTTTCTAGCTTGTGTTTTTAACTGATTTGTCTGAAAGCTGCGCATACGGAAGAAAAAGTCAATGTACGTTGCTAATACTTCATTCTCATTTTCTTTTTGCAGAGCGTGTTGAATAATGGTTGGTTTTAGATTAACGTCAACTTTCGGGGAATGGCGTATGAATCATATTGGGAGTTATTACTCATTCAGGCTTTAGCCATTCTTCTACAGTTCTTGGCCACGTAAAAGGTATGAAACATTTCTGATTAACAAACCATCAGAAGTAGTGAAATCTTAGGAGGAATTATGAAGCGGATGACTTTAATGTGGCGATAGGTTTTCTGTGATTGAATATGAATTTTGCTAAAGCAAACTTTAAGCAGAATAAGCAAGATGCTTGAGTTCATATTTAAAAATGACTTTTGAAGGCTCATATGGATCAATTATGGTAAGTTATTAACACATTAATGTTATAGATTCATCCTCGTAATGTATATTAGTCATTTTACTTAAATAATTTTAAAGAAAAAAAATGCACTACTATTTTTGTTATGATTATTGGAGCATGAAACAGGCTCGAGAGGTAGATCCACATGCAGGCAAAAGATTATTGAAAATAAACCAGGAACGAGACAAAGGGGCAAATAAACAAAATAATAACTAACTCACAGACACCAGCCACAACTCAGCTACCACATTCAACAACAGACAAACACACACTCTGAAATACAAGGGCTATTTGTACAGGTGACAACAATTAGGCTAATCAAATGGAACAAGGGGAGGAGACAACATCTCACCAAGGCAACTAACAAGGGTAACCCTTACAATAAACTTGGGTTTGGCACAAGAGGACAACAGCAAGGAGTAACAGAGAAAAAAACAGGGTCAGACACATACTGGGCTGGGACCGTTAACAATTTTCATATATCTCATTGTTTTTTAAAAAAAAATAAATACATTGCATACCCAATTATCATCATTAATGATTAAATTGTGAATTAAAATGCAAATTAATGTTATGTTTTAAGCAAAGTATTACTACATTTACATCTTTTTTGTTCCTTAAACGTGGGGGGGAATTAACTTCACACTTTGGGCCTATCATACACCCGGCAATAAGCCGCAAGATGTGTATGGCACGATTTGTTGCTATTTTCAGACCAGCGTTACAGTAATTTTCCCATTTTTCACACATTGTTTAAATAGCAAATGTTTTTTTCACTTACAAAGTCCACCATGTAAATAGCAAATGCACCATGGCGCGATGCAACTGAATCTTAAAGGGAATGGGAGCGTGTCATGCTTAAATCACACCCATAACTCATTAAGATAATAAGCACAACCTCGTTAAACTGTATTTTTCCATCTTTAAAACAGCAAAAGTGGAGCCCTTAATGCTTTTGTGCCATGTGATTTAGATTTTGCGCCTAGCTTGCCACCATTACTCTGGCCTGCTGCGCATGGCTCTAAATAAATACATTTTAAAAAATTATAAATAAATAAATAAATATATATATATATATATATATATATATATATATATATATATATATATATATATATATATAGACATTATAACAACATATAGACATTATGAGGTCTAATTAAAAGTAACAAATTAAAAGTACTAATTGAGTATTATGAAGCGAAATTGTGTCTGCAAAAAAAAAAAAAAAAAAAAAAAAAATTAAACATAGGCTCATTCTGAAAAAGTAGCTGTATATACAGTGGTGGATAGGCATGGGAAATGTGGGCTATCACCCAGGGCGTTCTTCACTTTTGTCCGCAACACCCATCCCCCCTCTTCACCTTCATCCACGAATGGGTGGCATGAACACCGTGAGGCCGGCATAATCATCGTTTGCCTAGAGCACCATTTAAGCTTGACACGGTACTGCCTCTATACATTTCTGGAAAATGCGAATTATGTAGCCAGAAATATATAAGTCTGCATTTCGTCTTTAAAATGAATGCTACGGGCTGGTATGATGCCATTCCTTTTCAAGCTAGCAGCTGACTTACCTCCGTATGGATGGCTTTTCCATTGTTACCAGTTTGTCCAGTGGCTCACAGCATACAACGAAGGAGAGCAGAGTTGACCGTGACGACGGGGTTTGAGTCTGGGGAAGAAAGTCTTCAGGAAGAAGGTAAGACAAAAACAGCGCAACAGAGCATCTCAAAAAGCATACACAGCGGCCTCTGGTGGATTTGCGAAAACAAAAACTGCAAAAAAACATAGGTCCTGGAACGTATTTGGCATTCTCCAGAAATATATATAAGGGTATGTTTTCAAAATGAGCCTGGGTTGAAAAAATTGTTTAAAATAGATGCAATCTTTTATTTCACCCCCTTTGACTTTCCCTTTATGGACAAAAAAAAACTTAGTATTCACATTTTCCATTTTTAGACAAACTTCTCCTTTAAGAATTCCTAATAATTTTGAGCAATAAACTGATCTTCTGGGAAACCACAACATGATTTGGAGCTTGTAAAAGAATATCCTCCAAATGCACCAATGACAGACTCAATCAGCCAATATGGCGACTTTGGAAATAGAGCTGTCACAGTTTGACAGGGATATGGTTACATTGAGACACTAATAAGACAAGTGTGCATTTCACAGATGGACACACACACACACTCGTACGCAAATACATACACACTCTACAGATGGTCTCAGGTACACACTTTGACCTAGAAAGGACAAATACAGGCTGGAGATTTATTAAACAGGCTGGTGTGACGGATGTTTTGACTTACTTAAAGAGACAGATCATGTAAAAACAAATTATTACTCAATTTTTTGCTCTAAACTTGTCCCAATTTAAACATTGAGATACCATTGTTGCTTTTAATAGTTGGGATGTGTTCTTCTTTTAAAATTGTCTGCTTTTACTTTGATTTTAAAAAGCTTATTGTGGTTTTAAAATGTATTAAAAATGGGATGAATAGAAAAATAGGAATCATTATATATTTATTTTTACCATGTTAACTTATTTATGAGAATATGTTAACTTACTCAAATTCTAATGCAGCTCTTTACATTAACAGCTCAATGCAGCTAATGTTTACTCACATACTAATGTATCTGATAATGGATTAGGTAACATGGCCTAACAATGAACAATACATTTAAGCAAAACTAAATCAGTGTTACTGTAAATGTAAAAATACATTAATGACTCAGGTTCAGCACTGCACAATCTTCTAGAAAACTAGAAAAAATGTAGTTGCTGTAACTAGAAAAATAATGGCTTGGTGACTAGAAAAAATAAGTTTTGAGAACAAGAAAAATGTTGCACTAGAAAAATAATTATCTAAAAAAAAAGGTATAAGAATTAGAAAAAATTAAGTTGGGATAACAAGAAAAAAAATAAGTTGCATGACCTACATTAGAAAATTTAAGTTAATGTAGCTGGAAAAAATAAGTTGGGGGAACTAGAAAATGTAGTTACAAGACCTAAAAACTTAAGTTGGGGGCAATTAGAAAAAAATAAGTTATGAGAACTAGAAACATCAAGTTGGGTTAACTAGGAAAAATACGTTGAAAATGAAAATACTAAGTTGGTAACTAGAAAAATGAAGTTAGTACCTAGAAAAATAATACAGGCAATTAGAAAAATCTAGTTGGGGTAACTAGAAAAATTAGGTTGGGGCAACTAGAAAAATGTAGTTACAAGCACAAAAAAATAAGCTAGGACAAGTAGAAACATTAAGTTGGGTTAATTAGGAAAAGTAAGTTGGGTCAAGTGGAAAAATTAAGATACAGTAACTACAAAAATAAAGTTGGGTAACTAGAAAAATGAAGATAATGTAACTAGAAAAAATAAGATACGGTAACTAGAAAGATTAAGTTGGGTAACTAGAAAAATTTAGTTACAGGAACAAAAAATTTAAGTTGGGGCAACTAGAAAAAAAAGAAGTTATGAGAACTAGAAACAGTAAGTTGGGCTAGCTAGGAAAAATAAGTTGGGACAAATAGAAAAATTTAGTTGGGGAATTAGAAAAAAATAAGATATGTTAACTACAAAAATTTAATTGGGTAACTAAAGAATTAATTTGGTAACTAGAAAAAAAAATAAGTCAAGTCAACTTGAAAAATCATGCTGGGGTAACTAGAAAAATTAAGTTGTGGCAAATAGAAAAATGTAGCTACAAGAACAAAAAAAGTTGGGGCAACTAGAAAAAAAGTTATGAGAACTAGAAACATTAAGTTGGGTTAACTAGGAAAAATAAGTTAGGACAACTTATAAAAACTAGAAAAATTGATGCAGTAACTAGAAAAATTAAGTTAGGTTAAATAGAAAAATTAAGTTGCGTAATCTACAAAAATAAGTTGAACTAAAAAATTAAGTTCCAGTAACTAGAAATTTTAGGCTGCACTAAATACACAACTTTAGTAACGCTAACTAGACAAAATGTTGTTATGAGGACAAGAAAAATAAAGATGTAGTAACTAGAAAAGAAAATAAGGAGATAGATTAGATTTAGACTAAAAATGCTGAACAAAGTCATCATTCACATTAGTTCATGACTAATGCATTAGGTAACACAATATGTTTTGTTAACATTAACAAAGATGAAGTAATTATTTACAGATGTGTACCTATAATATTTATTATTTTAAGAAATAATATGAAGTAAATTCGAAAATTCATCTCTATAAATAACAAATATCAGAGGGGGGAATTTAAACAATTTTTAGTAAATAGTTCAGAAATATAATAAATATATGAAAGTGTCAAATGTAAACTGCATTTGAAAATGTTCTGGATTCATCAAAGTGCCAAAAAACATAAAAGCAGTTAAAAATTCCATCTCTCTCTACGATCTACTGCAGACACAGAGGAGCAGGAGTTTACCTCCGCATTCATTTTCATAACAATGTCAGTTATTATGCTGTCAATCTCAGCGGTGTCATGGGTTTTGTGAAACGCTGAGCCGTGCGGCGCTCTGAACATCATAACTCACCCAGAAGCCTGTCACAGTCCTAATTGCATCAAGACGGGATGAGCACTTCTACTAACAACATAATCAAGACAAGCGTCTCCACGCTCCTCTGAGGACCAGCGCATTCACACACCAGATCAGGAGGCCGTTAAAAGTGCCCTGAACTACCTTGAAATCCACAACTTTGTTTGGGCGAGGCATATCAGGCTCCTCCCACTTTTAAACTAAATGCTTTGCATATTTTTTTAAACACATCAGATTAAATCACAGCTATGAATCAATGCTGAGTCTGTCTAACAGCTTCTTTGCTTTAAAGGAACACTACACTTTTTGTTATTGTTGTTTTGGAAATAGGCTCATTTTACAGCTCCCCTACAGTTAAACTTTTGAGTTTGGCTATTTTTGAATCCATTCACCCAATCTCTGAGTCTGATGTACTTTTACGTGTTTTCTAGTTTTCTCTTCTAGAAACTACAAAATTAAGTTGCGGTAACTAGAAAAATGATGGCTTGATAACTACAAAAAAGTCATAGGACAAGAAAAATATGTATTGTGCTAGAAATTGTTATCTAGGGGAAAAAATAAATAAATAAAATAAAATTGTCTTAAAAACAAAACAAAAAAAATAAGTTGGGTTCACTAGAAAAAGATAAGTTGCATGACCTAGAAATGTTAAGTTGATGTAGCTAAAAAAAATTAAGTTGGGGGAACTAGAAAATGTAGTTTAAAAACAAACAAAAAATTAAGTTGGGACAACTAGAAAAAAATAAGTTATAAGAACTAGAAACATTAAGTTGGGTTAACTAGGAAAAATAAGTTAGGACAAGTAGAAAAATTAAGATGTGATAACTAGAAAAATTGAGTTCATTTAACTAGAAAAATGTAGTTACAAAAACCAAAAAATGTAAGTTGGGGCAACTAGAAAAAATAAACAAGTTATGAGAATTAGAAACATTAAGTTGTGTTACCTAGGAAATATAGGGACAAGTAGAAAAATTTAGTCGGGGGAACTAGAAAAATTAAGATACAGTAAATACAAAAAGGTGACGCAGTGGCACGGTAGGTAGTGCTGTCGCCTCACAGCAGGAAGGTCGCTGGTTCGAGCCCCGGCTGGGTCAGTTGGCGTTTCTGTGTGGGGTTTGCATGTTTTCCCTGCGTTCGCGTGGGTTTCCTCCGGGTGCTGCGGTTTACCCCACAGTCCAAAGACATGCGGTACAGGTGAATTGGGTTAGCTAAATTGTCAGTAGTGTATGAGTGTGAATGAGTGTGTATGGTTGTTTCCCAGAGATGGGATTGTGGCTGGAAGGGCATCCGCTGCATAAAACATATGCTGGATAAGTTGGTGGTTCGTTTCGCTGTGGTGACCTCGGATTAATAAAGGGACTAAGCCAAAAAGAAAATGAATGAATGAATAAATACAAAAAATAACTTCTGAGTTTGACCATTTTTAAATCCATTCATCCAATCTCCGGGTTTGGCGTAAAGTCTTTTAACTTAGCTTAGCTTAGCATAAATCATTGAATCAGATTAGACCATTAGCATCTCACTCAAATTTATTTTTTAATTTTTTTATTTTGAAGCTTTGCTCTTCTGTCATTTTTATTTTATTTCTAAATAGAAAACAGATCACACTCACCAGCGTTCTTACATTTGTAGATTGCCGGAGAACTACAACTCAGTCACTAAGCTGAACTACATTTTCCAAAAGTCATTGCTCCAATCACTCCTGCCACAGCTGACAATCACACACACACACACGTACACACACACACACACACACACACACACACACACACACACACACACACACACACACACCCACACACACCTGAAGTCCAGCAATAAATGATTACATGGACTATATAATTGAATAGCCCTGTATACACCCCAGTTTCACACACGCTTTGCTGAGTCTTGTTTCTGTTCCCATGGTTTTGACCTTTGCTTTGTTTTATTGTTTTCTACCTTGTTTTGGTGCCTGACTATTGGCCTGCTTTTGACTACGCTCTTGGACTTCCTGCATGTCTCTGTTTTGACCATTGCCTGCCTAACTATTCTTAATAAACTGCACATGGATCCTAACCTGTATTGTCCCATACCCTTACATGACAGAATGCAAATGAGAAGTATAAAATCTTTCAGTCTAGGTAAATAAAAGCAATAAAATAAAAATAAACAAATATCAAACAGCTGTCTCACTAGACTTTGAGTGTAAAAGAATGTATTTTACAAAATGTTTAATTATAATGAATTAAACAGTCTTTGTAGTCATTATGTGTGTTGTGTGTGTGTGTGTGTGTGTGTGTGTGTGTGTGCGCGTGTGTGTGTGTGTGCGTGTGTGCGTGTGTGTTGGGTTGCTCTGGACGTTTTCAGCATGTTTTGATAGGTAAGGCTCGAGAGATTCGCTTCTCTCTGATGTCTGAACATGGTCTTACTTCTGAAGCTGTTAAAACCACATTTTTGAAATTATATGAATTAATGCCCGAGGCTAATCTGCAAAAGTTTAGAAACTTTGTGAAAAGTTTTACTCCCTCTTGACCCTTCAAGCTTACTTTAGTGATAAAAAAAGCCATAACCACAAGGTCATTGGTTCAATTTTCAGGAATTGCATTATTGAAACGTATTACCTGAATGTAGTATTACTTGAATAAAAGTGTCTGCATAAATACACCATTGGTCAAAAAAAAAACTTTAGATTTTTAGGTTGTTTTTTTTTCGTATGTTACCACAATGCCAGTGAAAAAAAGAAATAAGACAAACACGTCTAACTAATACAAATACTATCTCAGAAATGACAACACTATTTCAAGACAATTCCATAGTAAATTTGCAGCCCCACTTTATATTAAGTGGTCTTAACTACTATGTAATTACATTAAAAAAATAAAGTTAAAATAAAATGTACTCATTAGGTGCATATTGTATTTCATAATATTTATGATGCTCATGAATCTGGGGAATCTGGGTAAGTTTAGGCACAGGTATGGGTAGATTCAAGCATGGATCCGGACCCTTAAATCGGGACCTTAAGGTGTAAGAGATTGGCAAAAAAAAGGGAAGGTATACAGAAATTAATAAACAGATGTAATTATATGCAGAGTCGTACAATGTAATAGGTGTATGTACATAATAAGTACATTATATCAAATGATTATTTTAAATGCAAGTACATAATTAAGGCTACTTAATATAATGTGGGTTCAAGGTTTCTAGTAGAATTAGCAACACCAAAGTCATGGGTTCGGGAACCCAAAAAACAGACATATTGGTGAAATGTAGCTTGAATAGACTGTAAATCACTTACTGATGCAAATGCATTTAATATTTTTCTATTTTAAGAAAACAAATTTAAAAAATTAAGGAAAATAAAACTCTGAAAATTTAAATAATAAAAATCTATACTGAATTAAAAAATAAATAAATAAATAATAAAAAAAAAGTCTGGAAAAAAAATAAATAAATAATAAATCACAAATCAGCCTTTAATATATTTTTTTTATTATTATTTTAATATTTAAAGTTTTGAAAGCAATATTTTTAAACATGAAATAAAATAGTTAATTATGAAATAAATACTTCAATACAAAATTAAAGAATTGAATTTGAAATAATAAAACCAATACGATTAAATAAAATGAAAACAAAATATACATCTGCAAACATTTCCAAACTTCTCAAATCAGCCCCAAAAAATCCAAAAATGACTTTTAAACAAAATAAAATAAAATAATAATTATAAAAAATAATTCAATATAAAAAAATAGTTGAACAAAAGAAAACAAAAATATACATCTGCAAAAGTTTCCCAGGTTCTCAAATTTAGCCCCCCAAAAAATCTAAAATTATTAATGACTTTAGTGATTGAAATAAAAAAAAAAATTAACATACGAAAATCAAATATTGTTAATTATGAAATAAATATTTCAAAACAAAATAAAAGAATTGAAAATAAAATAATAAAACCAATACTATTAAATAAAAAAAAAAAAACATATACGACTGCAAAAGTTTCCCAAGCTCTCAAATTAGCCAAAATATTCAAAACAGTTCATGACTATCCATTTAAACGCTGCAAAAAGTATTTTAGAAAGTACTTACCTTCTACTCACTGTTGAAGTCTATAATGACTCGCTGGATTCTACAGTGGTGGTGGTGCGGCGTTCACAAACACAAAATTTGACCTCACAATTTCCTGGAAACATTATCTCAAAATTAGTTTTGCTCCCAAAAAAACGCAGCTTCCAAAATCCGGCTTTGGTACAAAACAAAAACACCTTTTATTCAAACCCAGTAGAAATGTGTAGTTTTCTTAAGAGAGCCTTAAGAGAGCAGAGGTTCAGGGCCGCATCATTCTGATCCCCCTCTCTTCACCTGTGGAACAAATCACAGATGCCGCATGTTGAGTCTTTCCGTAAAGACCTTCGCCGCAGGAAATGACACCATACATCCATACACCAGAAATGCCATGTACAGTTGTCCTGTTCTTTTATTCGCTCTGCAAACATGTGTTAGACTTGCTGGTGTTCCTCGACTACTATAGCCTGTTCTGCTGCATCACATTTGGGCTCATCTCTTTCTCTCTCTCTCTCTCTCTCTCTCTCTCTTTACCTCCCTCCTCACTATCATCACTCTCAGCCTCCCTTCCTCGTTCAGTCACACGTGAGGAGGCGCGCGGTACAGCCAGAATACAAATCAGCTGTTTAGTCTGAAAGCCTTAAAGACGCAATTGTCTTCCTTCGTCTTGGACACTTTGAGATGCTGCCCTCGGACGTCTTTCTGTTTTTCTTCCCCTCACCTGGTAGTGAACATCTTCAGATTGCACCGCCACTCAAGGGGGTTTCAAATGAGGTCATTTCAAACAGCGGAAACTACAGTTGGCAAGACAAATCTTGCTGACCAAATGGGATTTTCGGGTAAAGTTTAAAATAGTAATAAAATAAGTGATCAAACCTGAGAGTCATAATTTTTATCTACACTTTTCATCTCAATCAAAGTGATTAGTTGACTCTGAGTAAACCCATTTCTTTTAGCGATTAGTTGAATGCACTTAGAAAAGTGGATTAACCTGTGGCTTTTAAAGCAATTAATTGTATTTACTTTAAAAAGTTAGTAAACTCATTGCTTTTAAAGTGATACGTTGAATTAACTTAATTAAACCTGTGGCTTTTAAAGCAGTTTGTTGAATTTACTTTTAAAAGGTGAGTAAACCTGTGGATTTTTAAATACATTAGTTAAATTTACTTAAGTGAGTAAGCTTGTGACTTTTGAAGGGATTAGTTGAATTTACTTTAAAAATAAAAGAGTAAACTCATTGCTTTTAAAGTAATTCGTTGAATTTGTTTTAAAAAGAGAATAAACTTGTTGCTTTTAAAGCAATTAGTAGATTTTACTTAAATTAGTGAGTAAACCTGTGGCTTTTAAATCGATTAGTTGAGTTTACCTCAAAATATGAGTAAACTCATTGCTGTTAAAGTAATTAGTTGAATTTACTTAAGTTAGCAAACCATTGGCTTTTAAAGCAATTAGTTGATAATATTTTAAAAAGAGAAAAATATTGGCTTTTAAAGTGATCAGTTGAATATACTTGAGTGAGTGAACGTGTGGCTTTTAAAGTGGTTAGTTGAATTTGCTTAGAAAGGCGAGTAAACCTGTGGTTCTTTAAATATATTAGTTAAATTTACTTAAGTGATTAAACCTGTGGCTTTTAAAGTCATTTGTTGAGTTTACTTTAAAAATTGAATAAACCTGTGGCTTTTAAAGCAATTAGATGCATTTGTTTTAAAACAAGAGTGAACTTGTTGCTTTTAAAGCGATTGGTCGAATTTACTTAAGTGAGTAAACCTGTGGCTTTTAAATCGATTAGTTGAGTTTACCTCAAAATATGAGTAAACTCATTGCTGTTAAAGTAATTAGTTGAATTTACTTAAGTTAGCAAACCGTTGGCTTTTAAAGCAATTAGTTGATAATATTTTAAAAAGAGAAAAATATTGGCTTTTAAAGTGATCAGTTGAATATACTTGAGTGAGTGAACGTGTGGCTTTTAAAGTGGTTAGTTGAATTTGCTTAGAAAGGCGAGTAAACCTGTGGTTCTTTAAATATATTAGTTAAATTTACTTAAGTGAGTAAACCTGTGGCTTTTAAAGTCATTTGTTGAGTTTACTTTAAAAATTGAATAAACCTGTGGCTTTTAAAGCAATTAGATGCATTTGTTTTAAAATGAGAGTGAACTTGTTGCTTTTAAAGCGATTGGTCGAATTTACTTAAGTTCGTAAACCTTAGAACGATTAGTTGAATTTACTTTAAAAAGAACGTAAGCTTGTGGCTTTTAAAGAGATTCATTGAGTTTACCTAAATAAGTGAGTAAACCTGTGGCTTTTGAAGCCATTAGTTGAATTTGTTTTAAAAAGAGAGTGAACTTGTTGCTTTTAAAATGATTAGTTGAATTTATTTAAGTTAGTAAACCTGTGGCTTTTAAAGCGGTTAGTTGAGTTTTTTAAGTGGGTAAACCTGTGGCTTTTAAAAATATTAGTTGAATTTACTTTAAAAAAGTGAGTAAACATGTGGCTTTTTAAATATATTAGTTGAATTTAAGTGAGTAAACCTGTGGTTTTTAAAGTGATTAGTCGAATTTACTTAAATAAGCGAGTAAACCTGTGGCTTTTAAAGTGATTAGTCAAATTTATTTAAATAAGTGAGTAAACCTGTGGCTTTTAAAGTGATTAGTCAAATTTATTTAAATAAGCGAGTAAACCTGTGGCTTTTAAAGTGATTAGTTGAATTTACCTAAAAAGAGAGTAAAATCTTTGCTTTTAAAGTGATCAGTTGACACTTTCAGATGCTGCCCTCGGTGAATGGAAGCCTCAGTTTTTCATCCTCACCTAGTAAACATCTCTAAATTTCGCCATCAAAGAAGTTCAAATCGCATTACTTTGAGGAGGAGACAAACATAATTAAATATAATTTTATTAAAGTTAATGTTTTTACATTATAAAAAAAAGGCAATACCACAGCAATGTTAATTGGCTAGTTGCTAAAAGCTTCCGAGTTTGTGACGCTGCTATGTAGTTACCTATTATCTAGAGAAAAGTATAAAAAACAGTGGTCTCAAATTGAATTCCTGGAGGGCCACAGCTCTGCAGAATTTAGCTCCAACCGCCTCCAACTCACACCTGCTTAAAAGTTCCGAGTAGTCTTGAACATCTTGATTAGTTGGATCAGCTCTGTTTGATTAGGGTTGGAGCAAAAGTGTGCAGAGCTGCAGCCCTCCAGGAATCGAGTTTGAGACCCATAGTTTAAAACAATAAATACAATAGGACAAAACTATTTAACAAGCAGCAGTTGCATGAATTTGCAGTAACAAATTTATTACTGGAATTTACATATTTCAGTTGCTAATTCATAGGAATTCGTACAATGTTTTGAAATTAAACATATTAGCCACTAGCCTAAAACAGATTTGAATTGCCTGGAAATTGTTTGTTTTGTTTTTGGCTTCTATGAGGTTGTAGTAACAACATTGACCAGCAGGGTGGTTAGTGAAATTCAAACATAAACAAAAATAACTACCTACAGTGTGATGAGGCGTTGCGACGTGATAAAAGGTATCATTTCCATGTCAAAAGGAGTTTTTGTCCCGACCATCTAAAAATTTCTATTTTTAAAATTGTTTTCTATTTCTGCGACATTGCAGCAAAACAACAGCATAAACTACTATAACAATGAACACCTCAGGTACTGAGTATGGGCTTTATTAAGTGTTAAATGCTACCGTTGTGAGTTTAATTACCATTTTTCATGACATTTATTGCCATACTACTGAAAGCAGCAGCACATAGTTCACCCTCAGATCTTGAAAATAAAATAACTAGCAGACAGTTTGAAAATAACTGTGCAAACCAACAACACCAGTCCCTCAGTAGCATATTAGCAATGTCAGAGAGGTTTAATATGTATTTATTTATATTAAACCATTTCCTTTTCCATTTCTTTGGCTGGTATTTAAATGTTTCTGTCATTTCGTGATTGGTGCAGACAGACAAATTGCTTGTCATTGGAATGTTAGGGCACAGTTTCAGAAAGAACAACAGCAAAATCATTGACATAACGCCCAAACACACAGGTTTCAGCCCATGGCTACAAAAATAACACCCACATTTGCTTTCTAATCACAAAAGTAGCATCTTGACTGTGCGCAAGAGACGAGAATCAAGGAGATTGTGGATTACACAGTTCGCAACCCATGGGCAAGGTCAAGAAACCCACCACTGACCTTGTTTTCCACCGTATTTAATTTCAGATATCCTCAAGGCTCAGATGAATCAGCCATCAGCAGCCCTTCCTTCAGAGATTGTCTTATCGCGTAAGCATGACGGCCAGGCTGGCTCTCTTATCGCCGGGATTTCACATGTTGTCATCCTGAAAATGTTACCCCAAAAAAATAACACAATAAAGGAACTCGCTCTCTCACTCTCGTCCTCCCTATGTCTCTCTCTCTCTCTCTCTCTCACAAATTCTCGCCGCCTGTCTCTTTTCAAGCAGAAAATCTTTAAGCTGACACGGACTGCTAAGTTCTTGATAAGGTTATCGGTATCCGAGTCATGATAAAACGCGTCGAGTCTTCTTTACTTGATAGGTCATCCGACTCAATTTGTTTTCTCTTCTGAACATTCAGCTGCCATGTTCCTCAACAATCCCTATTAACTAGATGACCAAATGTGTCAGACCATTACATTGTGTCGTTATGAAGCCTTTCTTCTAATTTGTTTGATGTCTTTGTATGGTTTGTCACACAACTGGCATTGAAGGCAACATGAAACGACATTTGAAACGCACTGAACATCCATAATAGGATGCATTTATGAGTAAAACAGAGTATGTTTAGTGGCAAATAATAAAGAGCTTGAGTTTATTCACCAGGATTTGGAAGATTCATATGATGGTGTACTTATATATTGGTTAAAATAGCAGTGCAATATGACTGTATATTGGCACTGGTGGGAGGCCTGCGTTGGCCTTAGTGTCCCACCAGTGACACTATACAGCCATATCCCACTGCTACAAGTGTGATATTGTGTTTATACAACAGATCACCGGCATAATCGTGTATATAAAGAAGAAAATAAACATCTAGAGCCAAAAATCATTTTGTTAGAGGAACTACTTTCTTCCACCATTCATTCACATTAGCAGCTGACTATCGAAACTGCAGAAACCATTGCTACGTCACCAACATCACTTTAGAGCTAGTATTTGAATGATTCTCGAGCGCAATGTCTAAAGGGATGACAAAACAGGTGATTTTGCTCACATTTCAAGATTATAAGGCTGAACGGCATGAATTGCCATCAGTCTACAGATAATTCACAGTATTTCTCTGTTGCAATTGGGAGATCACAATAATTAACCCTGAAAAAGTCAAAGCAAAACAAACACTACAAAATGACTATGGTATAAATACAGCACTACAACATACAAGAGAGAGAGAGAGATCGATTTAGAGTATCACTTACCTGTTTTATAATGATTAGATCAGCTGTAGTTTGAAATGTAGTTTGAGTTTTTCCTCCTCTAAGGGCTAATTATGTGGTCTCTGTCGCCATCTTGTGGTGGAATGTCAACCTTCTTTGCTCTGCTCAATGACAGGCTGATGGTCGTCGATGCGTTGTATCTCCAAAATTATAAATATTCAAAATAGACATTATCCTTATAAATAAACTGCATAGTTGCAAACTAAATATTCTCGTCTAAAAAGGCCTCAAGAGTACGTTATGTTGTCCAACAACTTTAGTGAGTCTATTGATCTGCTGTCACTATGTGGGCAGAGAAATACTGGGTGAGGAGGCTATCTCTCTTTCTTTCAATATTTATGTGTATATATATATATATATATATATATATATATATATATATATATATATATATATATATATATATATATATATATATATATATATATATATATACATACACACACACACACACACACACACACACACACACAATCACAAGCAAAACTAAGGAGTATAAATACACTGGACATGATTAACTAATTACAAAAGGGTGAAACTAATGAATATTGAAAAAGTGGTGGGAAAACAGAGCAAAGGAATCACATGACCAAACACAAACACATTTTTACATTGTTCTTTGACTACATTGAAATCATTAGTAAGCTGTATAATGACAAAAATAGCGAACATATAAATATAAACTGAGAAGATTCAAGAACAAAGTGTTGACCCCCGTCAATGTTGGGTTAAGTGTGGAGTTTCTTTTAAAAAATGTATTGTACAAGTGACCCATTCCCTTGTGCCTCTTTGGTTTACCTACCTTTCAATGTGTATTTTTTTCACCTCCTTATGTAGTTTGTTGTTTTTCTTCTATTTTCTATTCTAATCCAATTAACATAGGCTCATTCTGAAAACGTAGCCCTATGTACATTTCTGTGGATCGCAAATTATGTAGCCAGAAGCATGTATGGCTGCATTTCATCTTTAAAACGAACGATACGGGGCTGTATGACAGCATTTGTTTTCGTGCTAGCAGCTGACAGCTCTCTGTATGGATGGCTTTCCTGCTGTAACCAGTTGGTCCAGTGTCTAGCAGAGTATGTCGGCAGACTTGAGATACAAAGAGGAGTTGACTGCAACGAAGGGGTTTGAGTCCAGTGAACAACAGTTCCAAAAAGCAGTTAAGACAAAAACAAAAGGCAAAAAATAAAATAAAAAAAGTAAATAACTGGGTGAGAATGTGGTAAAA